>NW_010147219.1:46466-67763 GCF_000699245.1 Pterocles gutturalis | reverse complement strand
GGGAAAATGTCATGACCATTACATACAACAGAAGAGATGAAGTTCCTAGTGTTTTATTGTATGCTTTTGTCTATATTACTAATGAGGAATTCTGCTTTAGAAATTGACTTTAGTAGTTTACCTAAAAAATCAAGTTATACCTTTTTTTTTCTGGTGGAAGAATATTTAACATTATTATCTGTGCCTATCCTCTTTCCCCTTTTCTTAAAACCTGTATTTCAAGAAACAGCAATTTCTTTTCACAGAAGGGCAAGTATCTCTTTGAGAAATCAAGTGAAATCATAACCCTTTATATCTGTCTACCAAGAGTTTTCATCTCTCCCTATTTTTTTCCATTTGGGTATTCAGAAAGTTTTCTCTTTTACAATCTAAGACAGTCCCACACACGCATAACATCCAGAACCTAATTCTAGGGATTTTTTTTTCCTCGGGTTTGGTCTGGTTTTCAAATACAACTTGGAGATCAAAGCAGGCTGTGGAAACTCAGCTTCAGGAGTGTCAGTTAAACCAGGGAAGTTTCTCAATGTGTTGCCAGGCATTTTACCAAGATTCTTCTTTCACTAGAATGCAATTAGGAGTTTTGACGAGTTGTACCTCTTCCCTATTCTCTTGCTGTCTTTATTTTTTTAACAGCCTCATCTGAGCTAGTACGCTTAGTTGCGTCTAGATTAGGCTGTACTCCATTTCTGTAGAGTGATGCTGATTTTCCTTGTCTTCCCACAAATAGAAAATGTCTGCCCTCAATTTGAAGTTCTTAATCCATGAAATGTGTTAAGTCTGTCATCAAATCACTGTTCTGCTGTTCTTTAGAGTAACTCTGTTTCTTTTTATTGCTAATTAAGTTTTCAACCTTTGAATTCTTCTGTAGTTTGGTGAACAGTGCACAGGGATTAGTTTCATACTTACCTTTTTTTTTTTTTTTGCCTTTCGTATTATATTGGATCTATTTCCTTGTTTGCTCATTTATACTTATTGAATAGTACAAAAACTATTTATTATTACTTTTTTCCCCCCTGTGGTCAAAGTTGAAACCATCTAGTTATTTACTTAATCTCCCTCAAAATTGTTGGTCATATAGGAGGTATGCAAGATAAAATTCTTTGAACAAAAGGGTTTTTTTCCTCATTGTTCATAAGAAAACAGTGATTAAATCCATGACTGAATTAAAAATCAATAAAGGTGAAAAGATTCAGTGGGCATTAAGAATAGAAGCATCAAAAACTGAATATTTGAAATTAAACCTCAAAGATACTGGAGTATGGGGGTTGGGGGTTTTTTAACATTGTTCCATTATCCATTCCATGTGTATTAGGTGCATCTCTAAGATGGAAACATAGCATTGAACTTTTCATTCAGGTCTTGAAAAGTATAATGATAATTCTTAATACCTGTTATCTAAACTAGAAGGGATTTCAGTGGTGAGTTAACACAGATGTAATATTTGACTTAAAATAATTATTTGCACCTTTGTTTAGGGGTAACAGTAGGCTGTTTAAAATGTGAAGTTTCTTTGTTGTTTTCTTTGTTCTGCAGTGAACCGAGGGTTAGCATAATCTCCTCAGGAGGAAGGCACATGATTGTCAGTCTAAGGGAATTTCATTCATGGTGCCATAAAGTTATTTGCTTTTCCTTACTCAATTAAGATTAAAAAAAAAAAAAAGGCAACAATGGGAGCAAATTGCATGACATTGAAGATTACTGAAACATACGTGCTGGAAATTAAAATATAGGAATAGTGCTTGACATACTTGGGCATATTCTTTTAAATTTTGAGGTTTTGAGTTGATATACTAGATGTTTGTGTAAAGTCATTAATTAGTCATTCTTCACATTTGTTGCAGTGAATGTAGTTTTCATATTATACTTAGGATATCATCAATATTATTTGAGGCATCATATGCCTGCAAAACAAAATGTATGAATAACTGCAAATTAGATTGTCATCTATTTGAAGTCCTATGAGGCAGTTTAAAGAGCTACTGTGTCAAAACGAACAGAACTGTCTAAACACACAGTATCAAATGTTCAGTCTGGCATATTTCTTCTTGACTCCCAAAAAGATCTTGTATTATGGGCCAAAGAGAAGGGGAGGTGGAGAACTGCTGAGTCTTCTAAAATATTGCAGGCATCTGGTATTCTTCTAAAATTACATTTTTCTTGCATAAGCTGAAGCAAGGTAGCTTCAGCTATAATATCAATTAAATGGGTTGCTCTGTATAGGTTTATTTAGTGAATCCTATAGAATAAACCTGAACCTTTTCTTGGCTTGCTGAAGAATGGTATACCAAAATCTTTCAGATTGACCATCTAGGCTGCAGGGAGATGAATTTCTGACAGATGCAGTCTTTCCACATAATAGCTCTGGGAAAGTTTTAAAGTATTCTTAATGTTACTAGTTTTTCGAGGTGGGGAATCACTGTTTTAGTACCGCCCATAATGCAAGCTGTTGTACTAAAGCATTCACTTAAACCCAAGGCCCTGAATAAATAGAAGGGCATAATATGTAAAAAAAGGACTCCATTCCAAAGGAACTTTTTTAAAGCTGATGATAACTCTGTAGTCATATTTTGAAGTTGCTTGCAAGTGTCGAGTTCTCATTTGTTAGTTAACTGAAGCAGGAGGAGGTTGCATACTAAGTTGATTTCGAAGCACATCAGTGTTTAGTGAGAGCAAGGCAGGGACAGGAAAGCTCCTGACTGTTATTTCAGTATTCTAAAAATTTATTCATATTTCTAAGCTTCAAGAAAGCAATCGTATTGCACAACTACTTCCAATTTGAAAGCATCCTTTATCATAAAGGCAGCGCAGTAAACAGGAAACTAGGAGACTGACTTCAGGAGTCTGACAGATTGATGTACTTTCCAGTTATTTCTCAAGTCTTAAACCATTGTATTGAAACACAGGCATCAGTGAGAGATAACTGAGAGGCAGAACGAGCTAGTGGACAGAAAAGAGCTTGACCTTCTATCTGATGTAACTAAGTTACAGAACTAAAGAAATCTGTAGTACAACAGACCTCATGAGATCCTTTGGTGACTCACTCATAGAACACAAAGATATCTCAAGACGCAAGCAAGGCAAGTTATGAGTCAGGGATGTAAGTGCAAGGCATTGTTGAATGGATGGAACTTGGTGCAAGCTACAAATATGATTATTTCCCCTAATCTTGTGGGAGTTTTGCAGTTTTTGCTGGACTTGAGTTTTACTGCGTTTTTGTAGCTCCACTGGACTGCAATTATAGCTGCTTCTCATCTGTGG
This sequence comes from Pterocles gutturalis, assembly GCF_000699245.1. Classification (NCBI taxonomy): domain Eukaryota; kingdom Metazoa; phylum Chordata; class Aves; order Pterocliformes; family Pteroclidae; genus Pterocles; species Pterocles gutturalis. Next base: position 64,505 of record NW_010147219.1, on the reverse strand, counting down.
TATAGAATTTCATGAAGTCACTCAGTTGTAGAGAATGACTGTGACAAGTCTGTACTTAGCTGTGGTGGTTGTAACCAGAGCATCATGTCCCATTCCAGAGGTACCATTAGAGTCCAGCATGTGGTGGTTTTAACCAGAGCATCATGTCCCATTAGAGGTACCATTCTGCTCCTTGTTTGCAGATGTGTGTACCTGATGAAATATGTTTCATATTTACAGATAATGATTCTGAAAAGGTCATAGTCCACTGTGGTTTCACAACACACTATAGCTTTTATGCAAAACACTCTGTAGGCTACGTGATGATCAAAAAACCCATTTCTTCCAGGAAGACAAATTACACATGCACTGTGTAGCTTCAGTAAGGTCAGCAAGTCCTGTAGAGATTTTCTTACCTCGATTTGAAAACAGAACTGTGCTCTTTTGTTGCTTTTTTTTGTTTTGTTTTGTTTTGTTTTGTTGCTTTTCCACAGAAATCTGGAGAGGAACTTAAAGAGGGAAAAACAAACGGCAAATAATTGTTGCAAGTTTTTTAGATGTGTCTGAATGGTTTTTCTTATCTATGTGACTATATTATTTCTATAAATGGCTCTTCTGGTATGTCTATTTTGGGCTGAGAAAAAAGAAAACAAACTATCACCTAATACTTGAATCCCTTTCACTTTTCTAATTTTGTGCTTCATGAAACCTTATATACTGAGAACCCTCTGAGGGTAGTCCTCATACATCTAACAGAATACTTTTGATTTTTTTTTCACAGCATGAAGGCAAAGTGAAGAAATGTTGAGATTCAGTGATGTTTTTCTTCAGAGTAGCTCCTTAAAAATACCAATGGAAGAAATGTTAGTCTGTGTTAGGGCCAAATATTGGCTAGAAAGGAAGTATTTTGGTTACATTGTAATAGTATGAAATATAGCCTAGATAATGAAAGGCAAAAGGATATGGCCTCTTACTATATAATCTCTTTGGCCATCAGCCAGAGCAGGAAATTTTCTCTGGGAGAGTGAAGGTATTGAGTAACTTGAAAAGTAATATATTTTTAGAGACACTAGCTTCATTTCACACTGCTTTCTAGAATTAGATTGTCACCTAGAGAACAGACTTCTTGTTTGAAAAGCAGTCTGCAGTCTGACTCTTCTTCTGTATTTATTTAAAATCTGGATGGCAGGGAGGGGAAAAACTACAGAATACCATTGTTTTAGGAAGGACCTTTATTAATAGTGAACAATAGTGTACTGGAATGCAAACTAGAGAACAGCATATGCTGTTCAAAACTCTATAGTACAAATGTGTCACCATAAAGGCAAACACTAAAGTAACATATTTGCAGTGTTTCACTTAACAGAACTGACTCTTAGCATAGTCAATATCAGTAGCAAATCCTGAGAAGTGCAGTGATGGGTCCTGCAATTATCTTCTGCTTTTCCTGTTTGTTGTACCAAATGAGCTTGTTCGGTTTTTTATGTTTTTGTGGAAAGACAATTATATGCATCTATATAGCACTGGTGTGGGCAGGGAGGGATGAGAAGGCTCTAGGTGTTAGAAGGGATTTCAGATCCCTTCAGCCTTGAAGGTTACTTACAGACATTTAAAAGAACTGTTATTTATTGTACAGAAAAAGGTATGCTGCTGAAATCTGAACAGTGAATTATGTTTTTTGCTTAAGACTACTGCAAATTGTTGACCATAGTTCTATTTATGGGGGCAAAGCTGTCACAATATGTTATTATTTAGTAAATAACTTCTATTTCATAGAGTGTGCTTCAGTTTATAATGCTTTTGAAATGTCACTACCTATGGAATATTTTGTAGTTCATTTAGCATATGAACTGTGGTAGTGATACTTCTTGTCTAAGTGAACGATTCTTGTCTAAGTGAACGATTCAACAATCACATTATTCACTTAACTTAAAAGGCACCAGTAGGATCCAATGGGATGGGGGAAACTAAGACTCAGACGCACAACTATTGTCTTCTGTCAAGGTAGTTTGATTCCATCTATTGCTGGAGTAGGGTGAATGTTGCAACAGAAGGTGTAATTGGAGGGAATGTGTGATTCCTTCATTCTGCCAGTCCCATGCAGGAATTCTACCACGGATAGCATGGGAAAATCAGCATCAGTTATGTTAGTTCTGCGTGCATTCTGATTCATGATGACATACTGTAATGACATGATATCATAAATTATTTCTTTGGGGGCATCCACACCTCCCTTAATTGTTTCTATCCTTTGAAGACCTGCTGACTATGGCTGCATTATCCTTTAACTTCAAAAGTCCCAACCAATTAAAAGGTTCTGGGAGGGATTTTGTGACAGCTGAGGGTGTGGGGTTTTGGGGTTTTTTTCTTTTTAAGAGAGGAATGAGCAGAAAATTAAGTGTTTCGTTTGCCTGAAATAAAAGAAAATGCTGCCCAGTAATATATGTGTTCTCCTGCCAGTTCTTTAGGGCATATTTTGAAATTTGATACAGGGCAACCTTTGTGCTAGAGATGTGTGTTTTGCCACTCCCATGAAAATCCACCCAGAGCTGGCCAAGTTGCAACCTGCAGTTCTTCCTGGGTTTATATGTAGTTCCATGATTGAGGAATTTTTCCCTAAAGCAAAGATTATGTTTGTACTGGCTGTGTTCATCTCTGAAACACAGTCCAAAGCCTAAAGCCTTTGCGGGCTGGAGGATTTCTGTGCTCTCCAACAGGCTAAAGAGACTGAGACAGTGTGAAGAGAAGCTTTGGTCAGGAGTGTAGGCTGCACTTAGGATCAGCACTGATTGGCCAGAGAGGCCGCTACTGGGAGCTAGGAGCAAACTGGGAGCTGATTAGAAAAAAACCTTTGAGAACTGGGAGAGGAGAGAAGGACGCAGTTCCTGAATAAGGAAGCTGGAACTGCAGTCCTGTAGGGATAGATGGAAAGAGGTGAAATACAAAGAAAACTAAATGAGAGGTCAGGGTAGCACTGGGCCTGTGGTAAGAAATCTGAAGAACATGTATTAGGGCTGCCTAGACAAAAAAGCTATAGATGTAGAAGGGATGGGACCCAGATGGGCAAGGACAGCAGTGTTCAACTGTCTCACTGGATATTTAGTAAGTGAGAAGTTCTTACAGTAAACCTAAAGGGTTCTGATGTGATTATTCACCTTTCTGTGATGCTGTAGAGTAGAACTTACCTTGTTGGCTTGTTCTAAGAAACATAAAAATACTTTCAGTTATAAAGAATTATTGAAGTTTTAAAGTCAAGGACTCAAAATGTAGAAAACAAAATTGCACTTAAGCAGTACAATACAGTGTGTAATTACATAATCACATTTTCCTCCCACCACCCCATCTTATTCATGAGATGAGGGGTACAATCAAGAAAGGATTTTTGTAGGATTCTTATCTTACTTTGCTGAAGATGGAAAACATAATATTGAATGAATACTGAAATTAAGCACATTGTCTGAAGTACTGAAGTCAGCATTTTCAGCTGCAACTGAAAGCAATAGAAATGCTGCTCTAAATACATGAAGTGTTATGTATTCTCTGAAAAAACAGCTCCTAAGTATTTCAAAGTATATTTTGCAATCCCGTTTGCAAACCAGTGATAATGCCTTTTATCTCGCAGTGTTAAATCTGCAAAGAAGTTGCTTATGAGGTATTCATGTAGAAGGAAATAAAAAAGGATGTAAGATATTAACAATTGTCTTAGGTAGATGTTTTGTAGTAAAGAAGTCCAAATGTTATTTGATGAAGCCAAGGTTATAGAAGAGATGGAACAGGAATGGGCATGGATATATCAAGTGAGGACAAATAGAGGGAGAAGGGTCCCTTTCAGACTCTCAGATCTTTACTCTTGCCCATCCTATGGCATTAGCAAATATTGATGAAACCTGGTAACAAACAGTCCCATCCTTTCTTCTCCCAAACACCATTATCTGCTCAGTGAATTCCCTTAAGAGTAGGTGTTTGCTCTTTGGCATTTCCTAACATCTCAGTGCTTAACTTTTTAGCAATGCTTTTTAATGTACTAGGTTTGTAGGTAATGTCTTTTCTTTCCAAATATAATACTGAAAGTTCAGACCCCTCAATCGTTATTCATGAGATGCATAAAGTCAGCTTGTCAGACATAGAGCTGCTCCAGCTGACTTTTTAAAAAAAGAAATGATAAATTGTAAAACTATTTGAGAATTATTATTTAACCTGTGAGGTGAAATGATTAAAATGCTCAACAAATTTGTTGTACTCTTTGAAAAACATGAGGAATCATTCTTCAAAATCTGCTGAAAAGCAAGACTAACAAAGATTATATGAAAATAAAAATTTCTGTTAAATGAGTGGTTGCAAGGCATGAATTTGACATTCTTCAAGCGCATAAAAACTGTCAATTTTACCTGTGGGAAGTATTTTATCAGCACATTTTATTCAAACAATAACCTCTCTTATCAACCAGAACCAGGTTTATTCTTGTTAATGGGATGAATTGGCAATGAATTCTGTTTACATAGCAACCAGCAAATATTGTTCCAGTGGTCTGGAGTGGCCAATAAGAAACAGGGCACATTGGGGCAGGTTTGCTTATGCCAATAGAACTGTACTGCAATTCCTCCTCCTGACAACCCCCTCCCCATTTCACTAATGTGAAGTTTTTAGAGTATGATCTCATCTGAAAATTGTAAATACTTGGCACTTTTATGACAGGAAAGTATTACAAGTGCTGAGCCGTGCTTCGTGAAAAATTTAGATAGGAAGCATTTTTAATTTTCTGTTGTTAATGACTTACACATATTTACAAAAAACACTACTCTTAATTAGACTAACTTATTTGTAATTTCAGTAAGAATTCATGTGCACAGTGCTTAACATTTTATTTAAAGTCCTCGCTGTCTTTAGGGCCTCTCAGTGGAACTGCACTCAGCTGCCTTTTATTGTTCATAAACAATCAGTGACTGTAGAAAACAAAAAAACCCCAAAAACTCTTCACTACCTTTTTTATAAGATTTTAATGTCTGCCTCCTAATAACACCTCTTCTAATTCTTCTTTTTTTTTTTTTTTGCTAAAAGTGTCTTTACTTCAGTCTGGATAGAAGAATAACCTGTGAAATATTTTATTTCCTGCTTTGCCTTTTAGATTTTCTTAATACAGAATATGCTGCTTAATACAGAATATACTTAGAACATCCAAAGTGGTGAGCCATAAAAATATAAGTCAGAAAGTATTTTAAATGTTAAACATGGAGGGTTTTTATAGATGTCTTTCTTGTTTCATTGTGTTTTCAATGTAAATACAATTTCTACTATGGACACTTCCCTCTTCAGTTTAAACTCAGCATAATATATTTTGAGTAAGTGTTGTAGTATGTGTATATTCCAGCAGTGAATACGATAAAGAACAATATCTTACAATTTTTGCATATGTATTAAGTAATCTATATTTTAACTGCTCGTTAGTCATAAATATTATGTGAAAATGTGTCTATAGGAATGCAAAGAAAAGAGAGAGAGGGCTTTGAGGCCGATAAGGAAAATGCCGCCTTTGCTTTTAATTTAATTTTGCTTTTAGGAATAAGGTAATCTTATGTTTTAAAGATAGTGTTTCAGACTTACAGAGAGAGGTGAGATGATAGTATATATGTCAATAATAGTAACAAATGACTAAAAATATCAAATGTCCAAAAGTAGTGTATAAACTCAAATTTCAGGTAGAGCTATTTTGAATATAAAGAGCTATTTGAAGTTTAAATTTGTCAGTATTCAGTGTAGCTGTCTGACTTCAAATTCATGAAACAGAAGATACTGCTTTTCCTATATGGTTTAAAACTGGTAGGACCATCTTTTCAAAAGTTGTAGAGTATAGACTACTTTGAAATAATGTGAAGGTGTGTTTTATCAGATCTGGTTTCTTGAAGTCAGAAAGAACAGTAGTTTAAATGTGCAGTGTTCATACAGAAATTATTTCTTATACCAGTTGTTGAAACAAAATAATTTCTTATGCCATAAACTGCTGCATTGTACATAGAGTGTGTTCTTGTTGTGATTCTTGCTGATCAAGCAGATTTCATAATTATTTCAGTAAGTAAATCACTTAAAATAATCTGCCAACTTCATCTGAAGACCAGAAAGGTCAGTGATATAATGGTTTCTGTGCATGGTACTTTAAAGGTGAGCTGCAAAGTTAAATTTAAAATTGGATGGGATCCAAAGGTATAAAACTCCAATACCCATGCTGTCCTGCTGACAAAGAATATTAAACAGATTTCTCAGTAGAACTTACAATGTTTGTAAGCATGAAAGTATACACATTGATTTTACCTGAATCTCTTCTTACTTCAAATGAATACTACCCTTAAGTTTTATCTTCATTTGCATTGGGGTTTTTGCCTCTGTTGGTTCTATTCCTGAATTTAAAGTGAATTTATGTTTACCCTATACAGAAGCCCTTTTGTTTCAGGACTTGCCAACATTGTTACATGTTCTATATAAGTGGAGTTAGATAGATTGAAGCATTTTTGCATGCTTTTAGAGAACACAAAAGTGGCATAAAATTTAGGATAAGTTCTAACATGTATGCTTGCTATTTATGACAATTCAGTCATTAGACATTAATTCTCTTTCGTAAGTTTCCTCATAAGGATGTTGGCCATGTGGAGACAAATGAGTGAAATGAGTATTTAAAGACAAGGAAAATTAAGAATATGTAGAAAATGAGTCAATAAGCATCCTTGCAGGTAGAGTAGAAGAACTGGTCTTTCATATTCTTTCCTGTGGTACCCCTGTGAGGACCATCATGCTGCAGGTTATTTGTAACAGAATCGTGTAAATATGGTCCCCGCAAGATGAATGTTTGAAATAGCTCAGATTATGTGACAAAACAGATTTAGTCTATATAGTAGCAATACATCAAGTGCTTCCTTTCATATGAAATGTGTATCCTTTTACAGCGGGAATTCTCTTCCACTTCACTATGGCTACACAAAAATGATATCATTGTATATTGCATTTATACATGTTTGATCTTGACCTTTCCATAGGACGCTTACAGAAGTTCAAGCCCTCATCTCCATGGCTTCTTTTGGATCCAGAATGAATTGTGTCATTTTAATTAACATTTGTAGTCTCTGATTTCCACATCTTGATAACAGATTAGCATACCAGAAGAGTGATCAAATGAGATTAAGAGGTAGACAAACCTCTGTTTTTATTAAGCCTTGATGTTACGGAAGAAGAAAGGAATTTGGTCATGGAATGTTCCTAGATTAAGGATCTTTATAACTAACTTCCATGGATCCTGTCTCTTCCCTCCTTGAGTGAGCCAGGAAAGGATATTATTTGAATATTTGTAGTTAAACATTGAAATAATTTACAGGTCAAAGCTTATCAAGCAGATACACATTTGTGAATAATTTTTGTTATCAAATTTTCTAGTTAGTTTGCTGTCAGAGAAAATGTGTTAACATTTGCTGTTAAATAATTGAGGTTAAATGTAAGGTGCTCACTGCATCTTTGTGCACAATTCATTTTTTTCTCAGGATAAACAAGAGTGTCTATCCAAAGTGACACCAGCAGAAATGATGTGTAATTTGATTATACTGTAATAACTGCTTAATGACTGTGGAGTTGCTTATTGTGAATATCCTAGAGTCAAACTCAACTGTCAAGGTTACAATTTTTTAACCACTTCTTAGCATTGTCTTAGCTAGAATTGTCATGTGTGCTTGTTTTTCACACAAAATGAGCCTGTGTGGATGGTTAACTTGTGGGAGCTGAAGACACAGTTCCCATTTTTCTTGTGGAATTAGCCTGCATCTAGGGTAGGTGCCATTAGTCCTTCATCATCTACTTATTTTGGAAGTGTTTAGATTTTTCTTTTTTTTTTTTCTTCTTTCAGATATCCTGTGTACTTGAAGGTGTTATCTTAGAGTCTCATTTTACAAAGACAGTTTGCATCAGGGATAAATCAACTTGCTGTGGTGTTAACATTTATGGTGTAAGAACAGCAGACATAGCATTCTGATTTAGTGCCAAATAATTTATCTATGTCTGTCTCAACAGTGACATCTTTGTTTTATTTTATATTAACATTAGCATGTCCCAAATTGCTACTCATTCCTAAATGTGATGGCACACATTTCAAGGAGCACTTCAAGGATCCAAAAGGAAACTGCTGGGATTCAGTCCACATGTTAAAATGAAATTTGTCCTGAATTGTCAATATACTAAATAATGTATGTAGGTTCCACCACCTAATATTAGGAAAAAAGTCATTAGGTAATGTCGCACTTCACGTGATTATCTTTCTAGCTGATGTGGTATCAGTCTGTTTCCTCTCTGGTGATGACTGGAAAATTGTCATCCAGCCTCTAGAATTACCATTGCCATTGGCTCATGAGAAATACACATAGTAGATGACACCTTTTAGAAAGGAAAGCTGCAAGCAGGCGTAGCGAGTTTAGTTCAATTTTGACTTTCATCCCCCTGTGTGTGTTAGTTTGTATTCGTGACTAAATTTGTGGGGAAAATTTTAATTAAAACAAAAAAAAAAAAGGAAAATGGAAATGTCAAACTAGATTCTTTTGGTCAATTGTAAGAAGTCTCATCTTGGATGCTTATAGAATAATATAATCAGCAGAAAGGCTCCTTATAGCCTTGATTTTATGCTCTGCGTAATGTATCCATAGATGTACTTATATTTATACCTAACCACTTCTTTTAATTTCACTTGACTTGACTTTCAGAGACTTGTTGATAGTATTTTGACAAGTTGAAGGGCCTGAGGTATAACACCTTCCTACCCTGCTGTCCTTGTTCAGCAGCAGGACAGGCACTACCTCAGATCCCCCTGTACCGCACTCTAGCGTGTGGTCTGGATATTTCCCCCACCCTGCCCTTTATAAAGTCCTTCCAAAATTCTAATGACTTTTGGATGCCTTTAACCTTACCCCATGCCCCCCACCCCTTGTTTTTGATACAGAATTACAAATATTAAAGCAAAATGTAATATTCTCTATTTTGCTTCCTCCTTTGAGTGTTGACATAGGTTGAAAGGAGGTTTTAGTGACTTTATGTTAATAACTGGAATTTCAGACTGCTTGTACTCTACTACAATATGCTTTGCAGTGGCATTTAGCTGGGTTATCCAGAACATTTGCATGATAATCCATATTACAAAAGGGTTGCAAAATCTGTTAGAAGAGTGTAACTTCTGATGGACATAGGTTTATGTGTACCTGCAGTCTATCAATCAATCAGGCTCCCGTGTATGTTACCAAACTCTGTCTAGAATGTAAATGGCTGTTCAAAAATGAAACGAAATGCAAATTAATCCTGTGTCTTCTCTAGTGGTCTTTTCTCTAGTGAACACCGCAGAACATATATTTTTGTGTTGTAGCAAAACTTTTTTTTCAGATAACAAAAAAGGGGGATTGCAAAAGAAAAAAGCTGAAATTATCAGCAGAAAAAGTCTTTATGTGCTGTTCCTGATAACCGATATGAACAGAAAGCCAACAACTTATATTCCATGTAAATGTGTCAATCTTATTTACCATTTTGCAAAGTTTACACATATTTAAAGGAAAATTCTTGTCCTCATTTTAAAAAGGAATGCAGTATTAACTATAAGCTGATACCAAGGATTTGCTATAGAGATACCCATTTTGCAGCTCCGTTTCGGTAGTTACCTTTTGCAGAACAAGTGTCAATTGTAGCTGTAACATAAAGCGAGTTCTTGAACCTCTGACTTCATCATGCTAGTTTAATAATGAATGTAAACTATCTTACCTGCTGGTTGCCATCTATTCTTGTTTCTCTGTTCTCTTTTCTGTTTTGAAGAATATGGAAAGGAAACCAGAAATGTTTCTTTGGTTCTAAATGTATATTTACAGGGAAGACCTGCAATATCTTAGTACACAAATAATATAATGCTTGTAAAATTGAGACTGTGCAATTTGAAGTGCTTTACATGGATCATATCATTAGCTCTAAGTAGCTCAAATTCTTTATAGTCTTCTGTCCAGTAATTCAGTTGTACAGGTAGCTAGTTTGATCATTTTTATTCAGCCAATGTTCTATGTTGAAATTAATACATTTTCATATAAATATGCTTTTTTGTTTATAGTAGCAGTTTTTATAAAAATATTATTGTTCACACTTGTGTGTATTGACCTGCTTGCTTTTTAAATTAGAACACTTTCACATCCCCAGTAACTGGTATTTGTTGCATCATTCGGTTGACTTTTCTTGTTCAGCAGCTTGCCACTCTTCTAAAGAGCGATAAAATAGGAGGAACTAAGAAGTGGTTGTCTGTGAACCATCTAGATGTGGCCAGCCTCATCCCCTCTTCCCAGACTAGAAGGGTGAATGTAGTTCAGCAAGCTACATGCTTGACAGATTGTAGTTCTCTTTAAAATGGCCAGGTTTCCTTCCACAGACACTTCTATTGAAAGGTAGTTACTATGCAAGTCCTCCTACAGATAAGCCATAAAGCAAGACAGGTAATGTTTGCAAAATGCTGCCCTTGGAACTGGGAAGCTGTTGATGGAACTGTGGTGGCACAGACAGACCTAACTCAGCTTATGTGTGCTTTTGGCTACTTTACAAAGTAAGTAAACTGCCTGAGAAAATGGAGCACTACTACCTAACAAACTTTAATTTATTTGTAAGGCTAGAGCATAACAATATCTGTCTGCTTCCAACAAGTCAGGAGCCCCTGGGTTTGGAATAGTATAAATAAGCGAGTAAGTGTCAATTTATTTCTATTCCCCAGGTGCATGAATCACTGTGACAAATAGTAAGAAATCAATATTAATAATAGCTGTTATAGAAGTAGGTGAGAGCGAAGGGAAGGGAAAGGAATGATGAGTTTTGTGTCAATTTACTACATGCTTAAAATGTCTTCCATTTTAAATGAGGAGTTGGCAATTTCAGTGATATCCAAAAGGAAGGCTGTGGACAAACTTTGGCAAACACAGATGCTCTGTCTGTGTCCCGAGAGCTCTGACTGGCATGTGGCAATGGGATGTTACTTCTGGCACTGTGGGGGCTTGATGACGTGCTGAGTCCCTGGCATACTGCTCTGTGTAGCAAAGATCTGCGAAGACATCAAGGACTTGGCAGCAATTGTATGTATCTTAGCAATACAACAAGCCTCGATTTGCCAACAGGTATTGCTGCATGAGTTCATTCACTGAAAGCAGAAACAAAAGCCAGCTTTTCAGTGAGTGAGAGGGGAAAGAGAACTTGCCAGCTGCATTACTCATTACTCCTCTTAACCTAGCTTAACCCTTTTGTGCACAGTGAAGCTGTGAGGGAGCAGGGAGTGTTCAAATGCCTTGTGAATGCTTTCTGCATTTGTTCATCAGCTGCTATAGAGCAGCTGGCCATGCTGCAAGAGTGAAGCTTTAAGAATGTGTTTCCAGATCTGCTTAGGCAGTTTGCCCTCCAGTTTGTGAGGCTATTGTTGAAGGTATGCAAAGATCACAGATACTGCACTGGAGAGCAGCAAGATATCTGCTTAAGACATTTGGGATAGCATATGCATGGAGTATCCATTTTTCACCATAAATCCTATTTGCCATGTAGTTAGCTCAGAGCTTGCATTGCAGAATGATGTGAAATGTGATCAGGCTCTACCACAAAACACACAGGCAGTCTCTCTGCTTTTATTTTCGTACACTGGTTACTGGTGCTTATACCGTACTGAGATGTTTTTGCATATGCATAGGGTGCAACGACCCCGTTAAATAATATTGGACCAAAGGAAGATAACATGTTGATTGCACTTCATCTCCAAATACAAGCTGAAAGGATATTAATTATGTAGAATAGACAGTTAAAGAGCAGACTCTGGCCTCCAGGAGGGTACCTCTATTCTTCCTGCATACTTCTCACGCTTCCTACCCTGGCTGCCAGTAGTGCTATAACTCACTCCCTGGCTATCTACCAGGGCTGAGGACCAATCTTTATGTAGACAGCATTACCTATGCTTAAGCCCACCCAAGTGAGGAAGCATCTCTCTGGGGAGCGGATGTGAGCAGGCAAGAAGGGCTCTGGGCTCTGATTTAAAGGGCCATATCCTCTTCTAGGAAGAAAGTGCTGGGGGGGTGGGCGGCAGAGATAAAATACATGCTTCAGTCATAATGCACTAGGAGTATGGCATCTTGGCTTCTCCCATCTAGTACTTTTCTTTTTAGCCATTGCTATGTCTATGACTATAGCCTTCTGTGGAGAAGACTGTCCTTATTTAAAACTTCAGTTTAAAAAGCTCCTCTGATATACTGTATGTATTAATTGCCCAGACACATGTGCATCACAGTTTCACCTTGTCTTCTCCAGGTCTCCTGAAACTTTCTTCTGTGTAAAACTTTGCAGACTCACTTTTATCACAGAGATACTTTACATGGAATGAAGTTAGGAAATCTTATCTCTTAAAAATGTAAAACCTATAACAAAGATGTGGCACTGTTCTTGTTTCACTGATGTTGTTTGTTCTTTCATCTTGCCACCACCAAATATAAACACAAAACTGAAGTGAAAACTCTCAGTTAAAAGAGCATGGGATTTCAATGAACCAGTAGAAGAAAATATCCCCATGTTTGCTGCCTCAGAGAAAAGCACTGGAAATGTGTCAGCAGCAGAGGGTTAGGTACCCTTTTTCAGTAGAAACCATAATCTTATAGAAGCCATGATCTTGGAGAATCCCAGCTGTTCATGAGAACTTGCCTTCTGGATGTAGCTCCACAGTGTTTGAAAGTGATCTCCTTGGTGTGGCCACACTCCAGTCCTGCTTGCCTCTTCTGGCATAATAATTGTTGAACTGAAGGCCAGTTTAAAACAGAATTTATGATAAGTATAGATTTCAAAGCTAACTACTTAAAGGTTCTGTTAAAATAAGAAACCAAACTTAATACACTTACTGAGCTTAAGGCTTCTTTGTTGGTGCAAATAATTATGCAAAATTATTATTTTGTTTGCCCAGCTGCCTGTTGAGTCAGCTTGTACATACCAGCATTAGATGTATCGATGTCAACATGGTGTATATTATTTGGTAGCTAGGGGGCATAGAAGGGGTTTCAAGGTGCAGATTTGAGGGTTGACACTGATGCTCTTATGAGGAAGAGAAAGTAATTTCTGTAACACAGCTTTGTAATATATTAAGGTGGAGAAAACATAAATTGTGCATATCTGTAAGAAATCATCCCTGAAGAATAGCCTGAGTTTCATTGCTTGTAAAATTAAAAAGTTGTACGTATTAGGTTGATTGGATAAAGGTAAGAAATCACTCCTTGAATTGGCCCAAAGTAACTGGTAATGTTTAAGGAACATTTATAATATAGTGCTCTGTGCCACTGTGAGTGAAGTGAGCCTGAGGGAAAACTGTATCCAGAATTTGGGATAATTTAGCTTTGCAAAGGGGCACAAACTTCATAGTGGGAGGTCTGAAAAGAAAAAAATCTCCAACCATTAGTACCTCAGAGGTAGAGGTAATACTTTATAAGAATAAGCATGGTTACAGTTACTGCTAACTGTATGCCCATGTTCTTTGGAAAAGGCAACATGCTCTTGAAGAAGAGGCAGTTCAGAGGCATGTATCTTAAACTGCAAATCAGTGGTTCTTTGAGGTAATGGATTGGAAATCAGGTATAGCTTTTAAATGGCAAAAATGATCTGCTATGAAAAACAAATAGCCTGTACACTGAAATATATATTAAAAAAAACCACAAGGATACTGCATATTGCTTCTTAAATTGTTTTTTACATATTTTAATAAATACCCTGATATTTAATAAATAGCCTGATTTTTCCAAAATGGCTGAATATTTTAAATAGTTAAAAAATACTGTTTTGATGAGCAGAACCTGCTGGGTACTTGGAAACTTCAAACATCTGAGGGTCTACAGAAAAATTTTAATTTTAAAATCCCATTAAAGACAGTAAAAAAAAAATCTTGGGTACAGCTTTGGTTAGTATTGTCTAGAAGCATTACCAAATCCTTGTATCAGTATTCACATATACCCTCACTTCTTCAAGGTTTCAGCAATGCATTAGAAGGGGAATAGCACTGTGTTTTAAGCGTGACTTTTTCTAGGGTTTTTTTTTATTTTATTTTTTAATCTACCTATGAGCTCATTTCCTGAACAAAATCAGTTCTTCTGTACTCAGGAATAGAAATATGTGGTTTACCTCAAGTTACTTTTGAAGAATTACTGCTGCACAGTTAATCCACCAGAATAGCATTTTTAAGATTTTTTTCAAATCATGAAAGAGGATTTGTCACAGAAGTAGGTGAAGCAGGCAGCCTGGTAAAACTCAGCCTTCACTCCACAGCTATCCAAACAGCCAAAGCAAGCTTGATTCTATATAAAAAGCACTGATTAATGTTCAAGGGAGGCCCGTTCTAGGTGATGCATGAACTAGGACCCCTTATGGTTCAGTCAGCAGTCTCTGCTAGGGGATCTATTAGGAAGTTTTCCCCCACCCGACCTAATCCTCAGCGTTTGTGCCAAAATATCTTTTCTGGAAATCATTCTTAGAGACGTTGCATAATTTATTTTAAATAAATTTGTGTTGACTCCAAAGTGAAAGAATATGTAAAGAAAATATGTAAATGAATGAGATTTCATTTTAAACAATTTAATTTAAAGATTTTGACAGATTATTTAAATATACTTTTTATTTCATTTTCTGCTGATAACAATTCTTCCTATATGGCAAATATTAATTCCTCAGTTATTGATAGTTCTTAATCTCTATATCCAAATGTAATTTCTTTTTTCCGTTTCATTGATAGGGAAAATATTTTAACCCTACAGAAAAATATAATTTTTTAATATATAGTATCTCTCGAAATTTAATGTTACAAAAGTTTGAGAAGAAAAAATTGTGGCCGCCTTTGTAACTCACTTATAAAAGAAACCACTGACAGTGATAGAAAGAGAAGATGCCTTTTTAAGTAAGTAGGCACACATATTGTTTATGTTATCAGAGATGGACATGGCTTGTTTAAATGCTACCCTTATCTAACATAAAGCATTTGTGCAAATTATTTACATTTTCTGTTAGTAGTAAAGCAAAGAATCATGGGGTGGTTTTTTTTGAAACAAAGTCTCAATATTGTGGCTATAAGAACTTCTCAAGTACTGATTATTTTAACATCAGAATCCCCTACAAGGGGCTTTTTTCTTCAATTCTGCTGCTTTCTTTATGAGAATTTGTAAATGCTGGCTAACCATCAACTCTGATGAATGCTTCTACTGCTTAGTAAACACGTCTTGAAAAAATGCAGCATTTTCCACTTAGATTAAACTAATCACTGTGTTTCATTAAAAGAAGGTTGTTCTTCCCATTTTAAAGCTTTGTGGTTGCTGGTTCTCAGCCTGCTGTTTGGTGAGAATAGAAGGATTTATTGTATGGTGAGAAGAGCAGTATGGTTATAGTTTTGCATTGTTTTGTTGTAAAAAAAATGCGCTTATTTTTTAATAAAGTGTTGTATGATTTCAGGGGATAGGAGTTGCCCGGCTGTCAGTTAAAAACTTGATCAGAGTTCAAGAACCGAACCTTTAGAACATGAGGAAAAAAGAGGGGCTTTCCTTCCCAGCTTACCTACACTTTCTTTCATTCTATTTTTTGCAATAGTACTTGTTTCAGTCTTAGTACACTTTTATTTAACCAGAAATGCAGCAGTAGTTACATTGCATCATTTAATACTCTTTTCGCTAACAGAGGGTGCCGAAATGTGTTCTTTAAAAGCTCAACTAGAATGAGAGAAGGCAATGACTATATTTTTTAAAAGCACTGTGCTTTTAAAAACAAACCAACAAACAAAAAATGCCACCTTCAGAATATCTGTATGAAATATGCGGTGAGTGGAAGGGTTTGGGCCCCACAAACCTCTTGTTGTATTTTTACATTTTATTATTAAGCTCCTGATAGTTATGAGATTGTAACATAAAGACTTTGGCATTGTTCATATAAAAAAAAAGTTAACTAAGCTAAGAACTAATAGAAATGGTTCTCCTTCATAGATTCTGTTCTTCACAGATTCTTAGAATTGGAAATGAAATAAGAAAAAAAGATAATATATTGTACATGATTTAGTGATTATTTTGTTACTTTATGGGAACCACCTCCTCTAAGTTTAAACTGAAAGAAAATTGTTTGTGAGCTTCACTACTCTTTGACTTCTTGTTTCTTAGCTCAAATGGATTTGGTGGTCAGGTGATAACAGCATCATCTGCTGGCACCCTGGCCATCAGTTTGCATACAGAAGGATGAACTGGTAATGCTGAAATCTCTGTTTTAAGAACTAGTACCAGGTGCTCTGCTTTTTTGGAGTTGTATTGGTACTGAAGTCTGGTCAGTTGCCCTGACCTTTTGCCTTGTTTTCTTGGAAAGAAAGGCTGCTAAAGGCCTGTGGTTTCAGTTTCTTTAGCAATGTGACCATGGAAGTTTTTATTCTGGGCTGGGGCTACGTTTGTTTCAGGCATTCATTGTAGGTTTTCTGTAGTAAATATTAGTAGAAATTGGCATGAAATAAAATCAAGAAAACTAAAAAAAAAAAAAAAGAGTGATAGTAGCAGAACTAGGGAGCATTCACACTGAAAATTATATTACAAGAGTTGCAACAATTTTTAGGTGTGGTTTGTTATTTTTTGCGACCAAAACTGACATCTGTCCCTAGACCTATAGTGGATTTATAATTTCTTACGAAAGAAGGAGTGTAATTTTATTTGATAGCTTTCAAAGCATTCACTTATTTGTGAAAATCTTCAATTCTGACTTGAGAATATGCACACTATCCAGAAAGAAGTACTTGTGTTTTTACTTTCTGACAGAATGTAATGGAGAATCATCACCTGTTTCCATACTCTAGGTTTGTATGTTCTCTCAATGTGAGAATGAAGGTGAACTGAAATTGTAGATAAATAGATGTATCAGAGAAGGCATGTGATTCTCAGACTCACTAGCGATTAAGAAGAATAATTTCCATGAGCTATAGCATCAAGCAGAACATCCCCAGTGTATGAATCATATGGACAATACATGAACTTAACAAGTGGATGAGTTGAGTTTTAGAAATGTTTTGTTCCCCTGATCTCCACCCTACCATTATCCTAGTTCATGCATCCTTTTAAGGTACTTTTACATTTAATCACTCAGCAATTTAAATGGGATCTATTTCAGAGCTGGTTATTATATACTTATCCCAAGATTACAATGGATTCAATAATCAAACAAAATAAGTAATGATTCTTTTAACTCTGTGAACAAATACATCATCCATTTGACTTGTTTGGGCTTGGGGTGCCTGCGTGTATCCCCCCTAAAAGTAAACAGATTTTAATTGAAATCAGATGTAGCAACTGATTTGGAAAATAATAGTTATTAAAATGGTTCTTGAGCTTTTCGGTGTTTGGGGAATTCCTGTTGTCATCTAAACGAGAGATGCATACTCTACAAGATTCCTACATTCTTCTAGTGCTCTGGAGTGTCGTTCATGTGGTTTGACTGACTTTCAGGCTTAAGTGCAGATGATGAGGATTTTTATTTGTGTAGTTGTAACAAATACGTGTTTCTATCAGTGTATGTTATGATGCAGTTATGAAGCATTTGGAAAACCAAACTTGTCTGAATGCATGCTGTCAGTATGATACAGATACTGATCTTGAGGGCATTCTGCTTGAGGCTGTAGCTTGTAGGTACCATTCATTTTAATAATTACTGGGTTTGAAAAGCTTGTGATTACTTTGAAACTTCAGTTGAGGTATGAAATTGATTCTGACCTTGGGTTGTGTGGAAGACATCTCATTATCTTATTCTGAGATATCTGAACACATCCCTTTATATACACAGCCTGTATAGCTGGTTCTAATACCTTGTTCTTCCACATCTCTACTGCTTATGTACAAGTGAGTTAACAGTGTTTGCAAATAAAAACACTAGAGACCCCAAAGACAGAATTATATATGTTCTTTTTTCTTTCAGATAAGAAGGTTTTCATGGAAGGAAAGCATTATGAAAATTTTAATTTCCTCTGATTTAGATTATATTTTCTGTAAAAGTTTATTCTTT
>NW_010147219.1:0-46444 GCF_000699245.1 Pterocles gutturalis | reverse complement strand
TTGGGGGGGTGGGGTAGTGGGGGTGAGGGGCAAGTTCTATTTCTCCTTAAAAAATTCCAATTTACATTATTCCTCTAAGAGATAGAGAAGACTTCAGAACTATACAGTAAGTCTCACTTTCAAAAATATCTAAATGCTCTTTAGGCCCTTTTGAGAATAAAATTTTGATATTAAATAATTTCAGAATGGGTAAATACTTTACACATTATCTTTACAGGGAAAATCTAAACCTGTGCCACAAAAACACTTCCACTTCTTAAAAATACACAAGTCTTTAGGAGCAGTGGAGAGTGTGAAGGAAATCAGGAAAGAGCATGTTTCAGGTCAGTAGTCACAGAAACCATGGAGAGGCTGTATGGACAGAAAAAGCAAAACCTTTAAATGTTTTCCTAATCAAAGATAAAGTTAGCATGGGTCATAATTTGTACAACTAAGGTATGTATATACTAAAAGGAAAATGTTTGAATTGGGAAAATAAAGACTGTCTGACCTCAGTGCATTTTTTGACCTTTTTGCATTTTTCACCAGTCTTGTTTCTTTTATTAGATTATAGCCCTTGTCTTGCAAGTGCTCCCTACGTCCAAACACTGTGTGACCTTTACTGCTGAATGCCAAATTCACATAGGCTATATTGGGAACACATTTGTGTGTACAGAGTACAAGGCATTGAAGCTGTTAAATGGCCCAGTTTACCAGAGCTTGTGTCTAGTAAGTGCTTAAAAGAAGTGTTGAAATTTTTTTTTCCTCCTTAATACGTGGCTGTTGTTATATTTTCCTACTATTCTGGGGAGAAAAAAAAAAAGGCTGCTTCATGCAAACAGTGCAGGAAGGTCTGCCATATGTTCTCTGAGTGGGTCTTATAGTATTATGAGAAAAACTTGCTTTTTAGAAGCTAGTATCAGTAGTCAAGTCTGACGTTACTTAGAAAACTTCGATCATCCTTAAGGAATCTTTTAAACCTGTATTATTTTTGCTGATTGTAATTTCTGATGCACTTATCTAGTGCTTCAGAAATTACTGTAGCTATCTGGTCTGAGGAGCAACTAATTCATGGTGGCTGTATCTCACCAGTCAAAGCATTACTCCCACGAAGCGTTTCATTTGTGTGATATGAACTTTTAGTGAAAGAAACTATAATATCTATATTTTTTTTTCCTTCCTTACTTAACTAGAAATGAGAATGCTTATCAGAATTCAGTTTGTTTTCCAACCATTCATCAGAATTTGAAACTTGCAGTTGAAATGCTTTTAGGCAGACAATAAGACATGTTACTTGGAGCAGATCAGCTGCAAGTTAGCAAATGTACGGTTGTCATAATTTTCCTAAATGTGATAGAGTTACATTTATATTTAAGTAACAACAATATTAGTGTAATAATGGTTTATGCAACTGAACCCCAGAAAAATTAAATCTTTTAGTTCACTAATTTCACAATAACAAATAATTCCAGGTATTTTTTGTGCCATGTGTCTTTGTCATCTGTGAATAACAGAGAATGTAATATCTGTGCTAGTAATTATTTGTTTGGTGGATAAATGTTGTGGAATATCAGCTACTGAACTACTCAACTTTACTTGACCATATCTGATTTGAGCTTTTGGTTGTCTGGGTTTCAAATTCTCCTGGAAGCAGCATCATTGTTTTGGATCTGGTTATGACAACAGTGCTCAGACAGAGGGAAGCAGGTGGCAGCTCCCCATTACTTATTAGTTTGCTTGCTTATTTTGTGTTATGTTGTAATTTTATATTTTTGCTCAATTCATATTCTTTCAGGCTTTTCCGTATTATCTAAACAAATTCAAATGTCTGGACTGAGACTGGGTTTTGGACTAAACTCTTTTTTCTGGAGACTCAGTTACAAACAAAATGAAATGTGGGCTTATTGTTGTCCACTCGAAGCGTATGTTTTTCAAGTTAGAAGTGTAATTAGCCAGTTCATCAAATTCAGTGCAGCTGATGTTCAAGATGGGATGAGGTGGGGACTAAAAGCCCTCAGGTAATCTTATCTGTTCTTGATCTTTTCTTGCATGTGAAATTTGTCAAGTTAAATTTGGGTTGGCAAACCTGAAAACAGCAAAGGAAGCCAAGAGCTGTAATGCTACCAAGGAGTACCAGCGGAAAAGTACATCACAGTAGGGCTCAGTGAACTTCCTGATACAGAACTTGGATTTACTGTAACTTTTTATGGCCTTACAATATATTGCAATTCAGTCTCTAGTGAATATGCAGGAAGGCAAACTTAAATCATCATAACTTCCTTTCATTCCAGATGGTTTCTGTAGGCTTCTGAGATCTACCTTCAACATAGAGTGTATTTGTTATTTTAAAATTTATCACAATTCTTTTTGCTACTAGCTTTGGAAAAGCACTGTAGTGTCTTTAATGTAATGGGAATGTAGGGAAGTGTATTATAACTTAAGCTCCTATCCAAGCCTCCATTAGTCATACTAAAGGATTTAAAAAAAAAAAAAAAAAAAAAAAAAAAAAGTTAAGTAGAGAAGTATTGACCCTGGGTATGGAAATCATTGGTTCTGATCTACCCTGTATCCTGTACTGCAGGAACAAAGTCTTGTGTAAACAGGTGGCTGGTTTATGCTATCATTGGTGGAACTGGCACAGTGGAGTCTAACTTCTAACTCTCTTCTTCCTTCTTTCCCACTTTTATTTCTGTTGTAAGAGTTGTTATTTCAGAACTAGTCATTGTGGAAATTGACCAGTTTTGCTTTTCTGAAATACCCGGTGCCAGATCAGATATCTCAGAAACTTGGGATAAACTACTCTGTATGAGATGAAATGAAATCCAGAATGACTTTGACCTTTCTTTATATTGTCATGTTTAAATTAAATCTTTTAAAAACTAGTACTACTCTCTGCAAAGTACTACTCTTTGCAGAAAGTAGTATGATAAAGGTATAAATTGTATTGTGTTAGCTTGTAATATTTTGAGGGCACTTGCTTGAGATTAAAGCCCTATTGGATCCAATAAAGATTCTCCAGAAGTTTTAACTAATCACAGAGACTGCTTCTGGGTGTTTAGGTAGTTTTAGTGGTCCTCAAATTTAATTGACAGAGTCCAGATAAAATTCAAATAATAAAAAAAAAAACTGAGGCTATAAGTAATGATTTATTATTGTATTTTGAATTTGTTGTTCACTTATTAATGACCATTTTGAAGGTTTTAGAAAGCCTACATTTATTGTAACCAATATTCTAAAGCTTTTTACAAAGAAGTTATGATAGTTACATTATAGCTTTCTGATTATCCAGGATTATTTTGTTTTGTGGGGCTTTCTTGTTTGTGTTATGGGTGTTGATTTTCTTTTTGACAGAGAGTACTCTTCTGAATGCAGAATTTGTTTATGAAAATTTCTGAAAAAGTAGGGCAAATTAAACTATATATATATATAGAGAGAGAGAGAGAGAAAGAGATATTTGTATCCCTGGTTTTGCACTACATTGTAAACTTGCAGCATTTGCTATTTTAAAAATCAACATTGAGCAGTATCTGGAAATACCTAGGACTGGAATTTAGGAATTTCTGGAAAGGCAAATGTGATGCTATTTTTCCTGACACATAGTAAACTTCAATAGTAGTTTCTGGTTTTTCTCTCCAGTTTGCAAGCAAATGCACACAGTGTGAAATGCACTCTGGCTTCAGTGTTATCAAGCAGATCGCTACTAAATCATGCGTTTCATGACGTGTCGTCGTAAGCGTAGAGCTTCTCAGTTACAGTTTAATAACACAATCAAATGAGCTACAGGTCACATCACTGGAATTTTTTCTCTACATACTCTTGAGATCAGAATCTTAGGGTAGAGACACCCTCAGTACATGCGATAAGAGGAGAGAATGAGGGGAGACGTATCGCTACGTTACTTCCTTCGTGTTATTTTTGGATATGACTAGCATTCCTCCCCTTACACACACCCTCTTTTTTCCCCAGCCCCCATCTCTTACATGCATTACAAGCTCATACAAATGCTCTCACGTATTCTGAAGCAAAAGCAAGAGCAACAGTTGGACTGAAGCCAGAGGACTTAAACTCCGCTTCCTCATTGCCAGCAGGCTTTGTTCTTTGGAATCACTCAGAACTAGGGAGAACGTCTTCATTGCTGATCGTGAGTGGTTGGAATTTGGCAACTCGGCTGTCTATTAATTTTTTTCTGTGCTCCTCTGAAAAGTAGGCTGAATTTAGAGCAGCAAAGCTAAGAGCCGGGAATAGTCAAGAAATAAAGGATCCAGAGACCAGCAGCTATCTGCTCTTTGTGGGGGGTGGGGGTCCATCTGTTCCACAACGGTAAGTGCCAACATTAAATGTGTAGAAAGATGCAAGAAACAATAAGGTGCTTTAGCTGTTTTACTGCAATAGAGGAAGGGAAAAAAGTACGTGGGTGAATCATACTGTGTGTGCTCAGTTGTAGTGGTCTCGTAACAGTGCCTAGCAGCAAAATGTTTGTCATTTCTCCCTTTCCAAAAAGCACTATAAGCATGTATGTATTTTAGCAAAATTCCTAAGTACCTGTAAAATTCCAGAAAGCTTTCAAATGGCTTCTCATTATCAGGTTTTCTGGAAATCTGTTTTGTTTTGAACTGTGTTTACTATAAAGTAACTTTAACTATCAGAGTAACTCATTTGTTTTAAGTGAAAGAGCTGAACCTGGGAAGTAAAGATCTTCCATCACAGAGGATACAAATAGAACTATAGTTCAGGAGGATGAGGGGTTGAAAAGGGATGAGATGCTTCCTAAGACTGTTTAGGTTACAGGAACCCAAAATAAACTTGTTTTAAATGATTGGCATTTATTCAGAGCACACATACCCCCTCCTCCGCTCCCTGGCATTAGGACCCAAATTAATCTGTTTTTAAAAACAAAAAGCTTTGAGGGTCTACTGTTCTACAGCATGCAAATGAAAGCTAATGTACAGTGGAAAAGACTATGTGCTTGGATAAATGCCTCTGAGAGTGGACAGAAGTTGCAAAAATAAACTTGGTTTTCTTCCAATAAGCAAAATGATTTAGCTCTTCTTGCTTTATAGAAGTATTAACACTGCTGCCTCTTAAGTGTACTAGCAGAATGTATTGCTTTATTACAAGGACCTTTTTTTTCATCTCCCTGTGTTGTCTTTAGGAAAAGTTTTGTCATGATCAGTACAGCGGCAGGTTAATCCAAATGCCTTGCTTTCAGAAGTGCCATCTAGCTGTCAAAGGAAATTCACTGTAAGGACCCATTTGTTTTAAAGCTGCTGATAAGCCCTGCTATCAGCACACTATTATGTCTTGCTACATGGGTTATCTTAATAAAGGGATAAACAAGAAACCCTTGAATCCAAAAGTTCATCTGTGTAATAAATTTGTCAGAGGGGGAAAGATCAAGGGACTAGCTCTACTTATGTACTTAAAAAAAAAAAAAAATAAAAAGCATTACTGGGACAATAGACCTTAAAAGAGTAAAGCTTTCCCTTCCTTCAGCTCTGGCTCCATCAGCTGCTTCAAGTAGTTATTCCAATATTTTGTGTTGACAAGGTGAGTGGTCCCTTCCCCCTATCCTCTTATTAAACTGCTGGTTTTGTGAAGGTGAATCTAATCACATGAAAAATATGCTGAATGAGCAAGTGGTTGATTGTGCAAAATATAGCAGGCACAGTCAATTAGCTGTTTGAGGTCTGTAAGACACCTTTTTCTAATTCAGAAACTCGTAACCAAACCTCCTCCATTCTGACTTTCACCCTTCATTTGGAAGAATACTCTGCTTGGCGTGATAATTGGTAAAAATGATCCATTAAATTCTGTTACTATGGCATGACTTCAAAACTGTGTTTAGCAGGATAGCATGCAGTATGTTAGGATGTTGGGGATGTTTAGTACACATTTTGTTTGCCATATACTAAGGCACTTCTTTCTGTAGCAGTTACTAGCTCTATTTATGGCAAGTTATTCATTGAACTGGAATTGCACACTAGAACTAGCGAAGATTCTTTTTCAGAGCTAAAAATGGAATAGTGTTTTCCTGAGCTGGGCTCCCCACTGCTGATGGCACCATGTCAGGTTGCCTCAGCAGCTGCTTTCAGTTTCACAATTTACATGGGTGCTATAATGACTTTTTTTTTTTTCCTCATTGATGTGGTGGAAAAATATGACATCTTTATGCTGGTTTTCTTGCTTTGATATGTTAAAGCATGTTTTCTACTGGCTGTGAGGTTTGACAATGAGTGGTGAGTTCAGAGAGGGGCGTGTACTGAAGCCCCTGCATTCCAACATCCATGAAGTATGGGAAGCTTAATAACTGTATCCAAACATCTTGGCTCTGACCTATTCCTGTGTCAAATGCACATCACTTTGGCCACATGTTTAAATCATTTTTTGAGGTGATTAAGACTGAAAGAAATCTTTTAGGCTGCAGACAGACTTTTAAAGAGGAAGTGACATTTAAGAATCTTACAGTTAGTTAACCAAAGCTTTTTCTTTTGCTTCTTAAACTTGACTTTCAGGAGCCTCTAAGGGATTATATTCCCCGTTCCTCTATTATAACTTTAGATGTAAGTAGTATTTTGGAACTCCTTCTGAGATGTGCTGAGAAAGCTAAGGTGCTCTGTGCATATCGTTCTTACTTCCTCAAGTGGAGCAGTGGAGAAGGCTAGCAGCGTTTATCCAGATAATGCAGGTGCCTCAGAAGGGTTTGTTTGATTCTAAGTGATCTGCCCGTAAGCTTTTAACAAAGTGCCATATACCTCCTCATCTGTGCAAAAAATTGTGGTAGCCTATGGTAAAATGCTGTAGAGCAATGTAAGTGGGTGCACAGATTGTTACTGAAATCGTGGTTGTTCTGCTCTTTTAATTGATCAACTTCTCTGAGTCTGTCTGGCTTAATGTATTCAGTGGCTCTCTGTGAGTACAATTACACATGCGTCTGCCAGCTGCTTGTGGTATCTCTCTTTGCTTCAGCAAGGGAAGCTGTTCTGCGGCTGTGTTGGCTCACTGTGGTTTGTGGCACACAGCACTGATTTATTAGGCAATAGTTGCATTTTTTTTCCTTTTTTCCTTGAATGATTGAACTGTGATGTCACTTTTTGTCTTGGCTTTAACCTTTTAAAGAATATTTTTTTGCTGCAGTCTATTAACACTAGGGAAGTGGGAAATGTCCCAATGCTCATTGAAGAGCAACTCTACCCCAGCACATTCCAGGGCCACAAAATCATTTGTGGTGAGAGTGATTCAGATCTGGTTAAGATGATTTAAAAGAGAGGCTATGGGCATATTGTAGTTGTGCATTTAAGAAAATACAGAGAGTTTTTTACTGCCTGATTGAGACCACATGGCTCCAACCTAGACTTTTTTTAACGTGGAAATTGTTGGCTGGATATACTCAAGCGATTTTTTTTTTTTTTTTTTTAATTGCTTAGAGGCCAGGAGTTAGGATCATAGCATTTAAGGGTAATGTCAGGGTTAAAACAAACAGTGTTTAATGTTTCTTTGAATAAAGAAAAAATAGCTTCTTTGAATATTTTGCATAGAGTACAAACATGCCTCTCATAAATGAGAGCAAATATATCTCAGGAATTCTTTTGGACATTACAGGGTAATTGGTGACCTGATTTGAGTGAAAGGGAGAAGGACAGAGATAAGGGATGATCTCTCTGTTGTAAATCACAGCACATAGGTTCCATTCCAAATACATTAAGGAAAGTAAAACGGAAGGACAACGACATTTTTGATTGTATACAGTTTAATTGCTTGCTCTCAAAGTTAACATTTGGGCTGCTCTTAAGACAGATGAAGGATTTATATTATTAAACACTTTATTAAACTGTTGTAATTATCTACAACAAAGTATATCCCTAATCTGAAGTGTGAGATTGTAATAATCTGTATTGTAGGCACTTTGTACTGTTGTATTCTTTTTATGCGTATTGTTCATTCTGAAATAGTTACTCTTAATTAAATCTTGTTCTTCCCTCAGTGCTCTCATAGTCTTTTCTTCTGAATTATATCCTTTCTCCCATAAACTGATGTGTAGCACTTGATACAAGACTTTCATCCAAATCTCCTTCAGTTGTGAGTATTAGATGATGGATGGTTTTTATATGGATACTTTCTAAATGGGAAAACAAGTCCATGGAGTTTTGAATTTAGAAAACATATCAAAAGTTATAGCATTGAAAAACACTGTTTAATCTTGCCTCTGGCTGGAAGATGAGGTAAAGATGAAGAACAGTTGCTACAGTAGTTCTGCATACATGGTAATCCATCTAGAAATAATATATAAATATTATTGTACAACAGCAAATCCAATAAACAACAGTTAGAAGCTTTTTGCTGTCTTTAAGTATTGGGGTAGGAAATTTAGCTGGCTGAAGCTTGGAAAAAAAAAAGAAAAAAGAAGGATCAGTCATATAGCTGTGTACATCCTTTAGAACTAGTTTCTTGCTTAATATTACTTCTCTCTCTAATTTCCAGTACACACGTGAACTTTGTTCTTAGCTTAAGAAAAGGGTAAAAGTAAAAAATGCACCAACCTTTAACCAGGGTTCACAAATCACTGTTAGTTAATTTCTGCCTCAGATAAGCTACAGTGTAAATGTTTAAAAGTTATTTGCAGTTTTTTGTAACTTTGAAATGCATGGTGTGGATGGGAAAGCTATTAGTATTTCTGAATAGCTGCTGCAAGAACTAATCAGAGGTTGAAATGTATACTACAGCACCTTGACATTCCTGCCTCTGATATGTTAATAAGTTGTGTCAATGTTCAGTTTTATTGTGGTAATGTATATGAAATCTGTAGAACCAACCTGAATTGGTTTTATACTAGACAATCTTAATTGTAATGTGGATAAAACAGTACAGTTTTTCTACCCAAAACCCCCAAAGTGTGGCCTTTATGGAGCCCAGTCTTAAAACGTGAATCTTGTGTCTGAAGTCTTTGACAAATGCCAGAGCTCCTCAGTGCTTTACACATCAAGTGAAGCAGAGGTGGTAAGATTCTGCTGTGTAGTGTAGGTGGGAGTATCCCTGTGTCCTCATATAAAGAGCAGAATATTCTGTTCTTTGAGTCATCTCTGGGACAGCTTTGATAGGGCTGCTGAGGGTATGCAGGTATTAATCTGTAACTAGATTGACATTTGCCATTCTTCCCAAACTTAATGACAACTTACATGTTTTTTCTGACTGTAATGCTGGTGCAATCTGCGTTGTGCTGCTCATATGTAAAATGGATCCCCTCCCTTTGGTCAGTTTTTCAAAGAGCGGAGAGAGGCATGAGGGAAAGGGCTGGAAATAAGGATCAAGGAATTGCAGGATTTACATGGGCCACAGCAAGCATACATAAATTCTAGTCATTGCAAGAAGGAGCAGACCTTAAAGCAGTCTTGAGAGTTGACCCTCAAACTCTTAGATTCCTTTGGAATTTTTTATTTTCCAGTAAAACCTGCTTTTGGTACTGTTTCATATTTCAGTTTTCATAATGGTTGTGAAAAATACACACGGTAGGCTTTGAGGCATGGCTAGCCGGGCCAGTGTATGTTGGTATGTGGGAAGAATCTTGGAAGTGATGAATATTTGGAGCAAGCAGGCACTGACCATAGCTACTCAGGTAGTGACCAAAGCACATAGCAAGGGGACGTGCATGCTTTTGCATCATACCATAGTGATGGCTGGCAACCATGGATATAAGCTTGTCTGATAAGGCTGAAACCAAAGTCTCAAGTGAGAGCCATGCTGTGTCTTGCAGCCAGCGAGAGCATGTAAAGGTGCTTTAACTGATAGCTGAACACACAGCATCAGTTAATCATTATTAATTAGGCAAAAGTGATGCCTAGTCCTCAGGTCTGGCTTAGGTGATGAATGCAGTCCTCCTCTAAAGAAAGTTCTTGGGGGTTTTGAAATGCACAGTAATGCAGCAGTTAACCCTAACGGCAGGCATCTATTTGCATAAACCAAGTAAATTGGCCAGATTTTGCCTATTCTATGTAGCTTCTGTAAAGCGGTGCTGTGTATAAGGATGCTGAGGAAATGTGGCATAATTTTTGCTGCCTTGGGAGAACTGAGGCTCCAAAGACAGGCAATTTTACTTCCCCACCCTTTCCTTCCTCTTATCTGCTGTTTCAACTAGACCCTTTCACATAGCATACTCTAAATCTGTCCTAGGACATCACAGACGTTATCTGGGAGTCCAAAGATTGAATCTTCTTTTAGCTCTTTTAATGGGAAGCTTTTTGCTGTGTCTGTTATTGTACTTACCTTCGAGGTAGGATATAAGGAAATAGCATTCCAAAGAAAAGTGCGGTTACTTTTAAACGTGACAGATGTTACACAGAGATCAAGCCTTGTTTTTTTTTCTACCAGCAACTGTAAATAATGTCTCTGATAATATTACATTATAAATCAGAACAGGTATAATCAGTACTGCTGATGTATTATTTTGCTAGTTAATGTTGGAAGTTAATTCAGAAAGTTTCCCATTTCAGTCCAGACCAGTAAGCTTAGAACTATTTAGCATGTTACAAACATAAGTTTGCAAAGTGTCTGAAGTTCTCTGTCTCTTCTGGACATTAAACTATTATTGAAAGAACATTAATTTGTAGATTGTTTGCTGTATTTCAATTATTATACAGGTGACCTGAGATATAGCTTTAATAATTTGTTTTCCTGGATTTCTCTTTAAATAGTTTCCTTGAAATCTTCCAGTTACATTAAGAAAGTAGTCAATGTCGCTGAGTCTGAATTACTAATTAAAGAATGCATGCAAGACAACAAGAATTAGCTGTATGGATGAAGGAGACTTCAGCATATTTGGCAAAGATAAACTGCATCCATAAGTTAAGAAAAAAAAATTGACAAAAATTTTAACCATGTAAAAGTAGCACAAATTAGCTGCATTATAGCTTGGCCTTTATTGTTTAACTCCTATTGGCTTCTGGGATATCAAGCAAATGTGAAAAAAATAGATAAAAAGTTCAAAATAAGTCAAGCTTAAGAAAACACTGTATAGACAGATAAATATTTTAAGTTAAAATTGATCTGGAATGATCTGAATTTCTGTTTCAACCATTACTAAACTAACCCATTCAAACTACAAAATTGCCAAGACCCTCAACCAGCAGAACAGTCTCTATTTACAAAGTTCTGGTTTTATTATGAACAAGAAACTATTAGGAAATTGTTGATTAAAAAGCAAGCAAACATACAAAACCCCAAGAACCAGTAACCAAGTGGCTGCTAGTGATTTATTTTTTTTTAAACAGAAGGCATGCGAGTTGTTTTTGAGATTTTTTGTTTATGTATATTGTATTGTACCTCACACAAACACACAAAAAACCCCACATTTTATTTTTCTGGTAGTCCTAGACTTTTGTTTTAAACTTAGGGGATGAAAATTGTGATGGTCACTAACAAATTATTACACAGAGCTTTAAGCCATACACCACCAACTTTGGCCAAACCATCTATTGCAACTATAAGATTGTTGCTTTTGTCATCTGTAAATACATGAAACGGACTCAACTGTTGCAACTGTCTGTGAATACAGGTCATCCTAATTTTGAATGCTTCAGTGGTGGAAGTTTCCTCCGTTAGCATCCCAACCATTCAAGACCTGCTGCTACGATTGAAAACTGTGGTCAGTGAAGTGCAGAGGTGCTTGTTCTCTACATCCTGTGACACTCTGCAGAATGATGCCAACCTCTGCAGGCTGAGCCTCACTGAATAAATTTGGCTGCTGTCATACTTAATGCAAGGCCCTGCCAAAACTGCTGACAGCTTTCTTCCTTTGTTCTCAGCTACTAAGTTGCTGACCTGACCTGCATGAAGCAAGTATTTTATCTTCTGGTTGACAAAGTTGTATTTACCAACTCTGTCTTGGAAGTAACTGGGAAGGAAGAAAAAGGGAGATGATAGTAGGAACAGTATCCACTTAAGAATGAAACAGTTTTGGATTGGATATGTGAGGTCTCATTTTGTATTTAATCTGGTCTAATTTAGTTAATGTTGCAGCTGCAAATAAAAGGGTTTATCTGTTCAGCTACAACAATGTAGATAACTGTCTTCTGTAGGCATAATTTAATTGTGCCTATAAGAAGCACGGTGATTGCAGTATATGTCATAGTTGATTTAACACCTTTCTACCTTCCATAACTCTTGCAAGAGATCTGCCAGTTCTGAAGGTAAACCTGCCAGTTCTGCAGCTGCCACTTCTGTGTTTTCAGTATGAATTAGACTACACACCCTGGATTGAGGTTTCTTTTCACTGGTTGTTCATTTGCAAGTTACTAAGGTTTCATGATTGAATGTTGTTGTTTGGGTTTTTTTTTCTGTGAACTACTGTTTGGTCTAAAATACTTCTCAGCTTCTTCCCCTTTTTGAGTATTACGTTTTTTGAGAAGAAGCATTACTGCTTCATCTGAAATGTGTGTTGCCAGCCATGAACTTGCCACTCACTAACTCACTACAATCATATTAAATGCAGTCTACCTTATTTATAGAATTTAAACCGCATAAATGCAATTTTATGTTTATAACTTTTTCTTTACTCCTAACTCTTTACAGTCCTTCCCTCAAAGTTCAAAATGTTGTTCTGCTGAAACATAATGCCTCGCAGTTCGGTAAGAGGTTCCCCTCCCCCTGTAGGCAAAATAATGACAGTATGCTTGTTCAAAATCCATTTCTGGTCAAAGGAATATACAGTTATAATGGATAGCTGAGAGCAGCACTTCTATTATAGACGATTTGCATTCCATTTCAGCTAGACAAGCAATCGTGTGTTAATCCTACAAGCCTCAACAGTTCTTTGGGTCTGAAAAATGTTCAGCATTTTACATGTGGTTATTAAATGATTAACTTTTCTAACCTGCTGTAACTGTCTTCACTGCTTTTAATTTCCTTTCTTTTCTTCCCTTCTGTGGTCATGTTAATTTCCTATCAAGTCTCAGAAGTAGTAACTTGGCTTATGCAGACCCAAGCTTACCTCAAGTCATGGTATCTGCAATTTAAGTGAATGTAGTTACAGTTATTTAGTGCACACACAGGAGACTTAGATGCACAGGTCCCCTCAGAGTTAACAGAATGGTGGCCACATAAAATCCTTCTGTAACAATAGGCAAATAAAACCCTAAGAATGAAACTCCAGTACTTCATTGACATGCAATGCTATATAATAACTTACATCAGTCTCTTCACTCCAATCTGCTAGGTTTTTAAAAGATTGAATAATAATTTTAAGGCTAAGAGTACATCTAGTAAAGCAAGGTCAGAATCTGCTCTTGTTCTAGAAACCTGGTCAGCGCATGGAAGGTGGCCTTAGAGCTAAGTTGGTGGAAGCTGAGCTCTGACCTGGCTCTTGCCTTTCCTGAGTGACAATGGACAAAGTGCTTGACCTCACTTTCTCAATAATAAAACATATCTAATTATCTTATGTTCAGTTACTGTTTCAGTGTTCAAAGTCCTATTCATTGAGCTTTTCTTTAGAGAAGCATTTTTATTCAGCTACCTCAGGCGTGAGAACATTCATTGTGAAATTGCCGAGGTGCACAGCAGATTAAAGGGAACTGTTGTTGTGAGCCATTAGATCCTGTCTAGACTGTTGTTACCAGGTGGTCCAATGCTTATATTCAGTAAGACAGGTGCCATGTGCTAGACACTCTGGAAAATCATGGTGAATGTTCTTACTGAAAATACACATGAAGGTATGCCTAATGTAACAGAATGGGAAAAATGGGGAAGGGGAGGGAATGGTGGCATAAAATGAGGGAGGCATAGTATGCTGCTCTAGTTGGCACTTCCAGCACACTCTGAGGCTGAGAACAAACTGCATGAAAGCATGAATGTTATCTCTAATACCACATATTGTGTGTCTTCT
Source organism: Pterocles gutturalis (assembly GCF_000699245.1). Classification (NCBI taxonomy): domain Eukaryota; kingdom Metazoa; phylum Chordata; class Aves; order Pterocliformes; family Pteroclidae; genus Pterocles; species Pterocles gutturalis. Next base: position 32,595 of record NW_010147219.1, on the reverse strand, counting down.
GAAGCACTAAGTTGTTACTCTGTTCTCATATACTTCCCCCACTACTGACTCAGTACAGGGCTGGTTGCATTTCAGGACTGCATTTCAAAATATATGGGATATCTTTCTATGGCTTCCTTTAAATAGATATTTGAGGATGCTCAATAAAAAATAAACCAGGCAGAGTTTCCTGGATTATATATGGAATTTGTTTCAGAGAAAAAAATGGCATGTATATATTTCCCTGTGTGGCAAAGGGTTCCTTTAGCCACAGGGTGAAGAATATGGAGCAGCATCTCTACTTTGGAAATCTAATATTCTGTTTTTTTGGAAAGAAATTGTAATGTTTGCATGAAACAAAACAGCAAATAAATCTATTGCTGCTGGCACAACCACAGACAGAAGCAGAAGGGGTCTACTTGACTTACTGACAAATGAATTAGTGGAACAATCTGAAATGCAGATAATGTCTACCACACTTTGACTTCAGGGTAAGATGTTCCAGGCCCAAGAAGGAAGTTGTACAAAACCAGTCAGTTTAATTACCTGTCAGAAAGAAAGAAATTATTGCTCACTGTCTGGCATTTTGTGCCCTAAAACTATAGGTGCTCCTGTGTAGTAACTAGTTAAATGCAAAAAGTTCATGTTTCAGGTGCTGAATTCCATATAGAGTGTTTCACAGTTCTGTGATAATCCTCTGAGAGTATAAAACTCTAAACATGTGGAAAATGAAGGGCTATATCTGGTAACCGTTTAAATCTTAATTACATCTAAATTAATTAGAGCATCTACAATAAATTTGGGACAAAATTGCAGTGTCAACTATTGTCAAGATTTTTATGACTGCAGTTCCTCATTCTTCACCCTGATAAACTGTTCCGTCTTTGTGCTTTGATACATGGAAGCAGATTTCATGTTTATTGGTACTGGAGGCAAGCTATTGCCTATATTGCCATGGAGATTGAAATGTATAAGATATGTCAAAAAGAAAAAAAAAAGCTTCCAGCAAAATATGAAACAAATGCAAAATCAGAAAGTTGCATGGAATGTTAAAGAATGAAATGAATGTACGTTAGCTGTATGTACTCTTACCTGTTATGATTTGAACTTGTACTTCATTCTTCCTTTCACTGCACGTAGCACCTACTGATTTTAGCAAGTCTTCTGAGATAGAGGTAAATTACCACAAAACTACTGTATGAACATTCTTTTTCTGTATCTGCTGTCCTAATTCTTGACATCTGTTTTGTTTTTACAATCCCATTATGGAGAATTGCATTTGTAGATATGTCAGAAAGCCAAAGAATTTTCCTTTTTAATGACTTTTAAATAATTTTGCAAATTGCAGACCAGATTATGATCTATTAGAATTCACAGGTTTGGGGTTATGATTTCTTTTTCTTTTTTCCTTTTTTTTAAACTCTGGAACCCAGAGAGGTTACAGATGGTTTTACTACTGTATTTGTGAAAGAAACAAATGTTTTCCAAACCTAACTGGTGTAATTTGGGGGCTGAGAATAAATGGGAGTTTGCAACTATTCAGTTATTTTGCCATATATTTTACTTAACAATATTGAGAAAACACGTATATATTATATACATAAAAATATATATAAGTTAACTTGGGTTATTGTAGCTTGCTGCTATTTCCAATACAATCTCTCTTTTATCTTTTCTCCATGTTTGCAGGCTTTTATAATTAAATGTTGGTGTCTTATATCTGAGGAAAATAATTTTAAGTGAAGGGAAGAGATTTTTCAGTCTTGATCTTTAACAGCTTAGCCTTCTGATGTTGAAGATATTTTGTCGGGAGGCAGTATTGGCTTTGTTCTGAAGGAAATTTATTTCAATTTCAACATGTAACAAGAGCTTGAAAAAATGACATATTGTCAAGCACAGCTATCCAAGTTGTTGAGTGATTGCTTTCATTACTGAAATACAGAACTGTAATTTTAGTGGAGCAAAGAGTTCTTTTGTGTCTTCAGTTGTGCCAGAAGGTGCCTCCTCTGACCTTTGAGGAGAGTAGTAGTTTCCCTTTGATTATTCTGATTTATCCTTTCTCAGTCTGGCTAACCTATGAGGCAACAGAGTTTTTTCTTAGGCACTTGCAAAGAAGCTCTAGCCATCTTTGGACAGACTGTACTTCATCTCAAAAGCCACTTTAGGAGCTATATCTCAGATGTATGGCTGGCTTATAGGTGATGGTAGTATCCATATATGTGCCAGGAACTCAGGCTTAGTCAAATGGAAGATTATATAAAATATCCTCCTATAGACTTGAAGATGTCAGGTAGAAAATAATGCTCCAGAAAATAGTAAAGTGTGAGGAAACTGCCCAAGAAGAGTTTTGAAATTGTTAAAATTAAATATTGTTAATCACTTGTTCTGCAATAAGATTTCTGAATCTTCTGAAGAAAATCTATAAAGAATCTAATTAAATTCACCTGCAGTACAGTACTGCTTGTCTAATGAGTCCAACAGCCCTCAAAAACGTCTTACAGATAAAACCTACAGTATGGAAACCTTAGTATCTTAAATTGCATATAATTTTTTAATTTTTTTTTATTCATGTTTTTTATTTACGTATATGAGGATGGACACAATTTGTAAACTTATGCATTCACAAATTCAATAGTTATAGAAGTTAATGAAATGAAAAGCTGTTATTTTTAAATAACTAGCTCTATGTGTGGCAAATAATCAACATGCTTGCTGTAGAAGGCGGTTTGTAGTTTTCACTACATAATTGGTCTTTAAATTGCACAGTATTTTCTCTCTTTCTTGATCTGGTGATTACTCAAATCTAAAATGAACTGAATTATCTATCTACTTCTATTAAACAGTTAAATTGCTGCTTCTGAAAGTGGCACATTTATAGCACAGGCTTGTGCTCAAATACGGAGAAGAAAGTTCTGTGTAAGGTTTCTGAAACTGTGAAATCTATGGGTTACACTTAATTTAAATTACTGTTTATACTGCTCCCACACCAAGGCATCATCTTCAAGACTCTCTCTCTCACAAAAAGTATGAATCTAAACTAAGCTGTAAGCATTCCTTTAAAAAAAAAAAAAAAAAAGGAAAAAATTAAGGATTTGTATTTCAGGACAAATTTGTCTTGAACATTTAATTCAATGGAGAATTACCAAGGCATGTAGTCACTCTTGCAAATAGCTTTACTCATTTAGCTCATATTATAATGCGCACAATTGTTTTGACTAGGGTCCTCTGTTAAAAATAGCTTGTAAGGAAAAGCTGAGATAAAGCAGAAAGGCTTTAGGAAATAGGAGGTAGTTGCCTCAGGTAAATTTGTATTAGGATTAAACTTCAGTGAGTTCAGTAACTTCAGAAAAATACATTTTGTGGCAAAAATTCTTATTGTGCCTAAGAATAATTTAGCAATAACAGAGTTTAAATCCATGACATGCATTATACCACTGCCAGATAAATTAAAAATAAGCAAAGGTGACTGTCAAGCAAAAGATTTAAAATTCTCTTAGTCTAAAAAGTAAAAAAAGTGTTCTCTAAAAGATTTGGTATATGGCAAGTTGACAATTATAAATCTTTGCTTTGCTCAGTGTTCAATTTTCATACTTTTTAGCATCAATTTTGTGTTTTCTTGTGTGAATATATCATTCAGGTAATTAAAAGCCTCCATCATAAATACATTTTTTTAAAATCTTCTATACTTAAAAGCTGTGAAGTAAGGCCAACAGTTGCAAAGATAGTGACAAGATACAATCTTAAAAAAAAAAAATAAGAACTTTTAAGCTAATCCTGTGATTTTAAGACAGAACAATTAGTTTTTAATCAAGTCTGGGAATACTGTTTTTCTTCTGTAATTAAGTGTACATAGCTATGTAAGGCTGTGCAACGTTGCAGTACTCGGAGAGAATAATATGAGCTACAGGCAGGATCTCTGCTGTAACTCTGAATATCTTGCCTGGAGCTGTCAAAAGCTCATGCAAACTTACAGCTTATTTCCCTAGATGAAATGCTGAATCAGAGCAGAATCCATGTCCCATAGGTAGAGTGAACAGAAGGAGACTTGTAAAACCTACACAAGAATGTAGGGAAGGAATTTTCCTAATGACAGGAATAAGCTAGGAAAAATGATCTTTGCTGCAGCCTGCAAGCAATGACAGAGGCCATTGCTCACTGTTCTTGAAAGCTTTGTAGCCTGTGCCTCAGCTGGCCACATCTGTTACCTTCTGTGGCCCCTCTTTGCATCCTTGCACAGAGTGCTATGCAAAGCTTGACTTCACAGGGAGCAGAATTAACTTGTAGAAAGTGGCAGGCTGTAACGTTGATGAGTGTCTTGAAAATGCAGTCATTTTGGTATTCTCTTGCCATTTTTTTTTACACTTGGAGAGGACAGTTTTGGTCCACAAGTACTTAATCACGCAATTTACCCAGCTGGATGTGAAGTCCTCATGGAAATTTGTGAGAGCTTGGAGAACACTGTGCAACACCTGAAGAATCAGTTAAACTCTGAATAAGTATGTAATGTATACTTTTTATAAGGTAACACACTTTTTAGTATAAAATTTGCTTGGCTTCAGTGGTTTTCAGTATATAGAGCCATTTTTTTAATTGCTTACCTGGAGGTTCAGGAAAAGCACCAGCATCTATATTCAAATCTTCATTTTCTTTTAAGATTACAAAAAAAAAAAAATTTAAAGTATGTATGTTGTTATTGGTAACTATTTTATTAATTGCCTACACAAATAATAAAATTGTATATTGCACAAAAATTGAGCAGTATGCAAAGAACATAAGCACCTGAATAATCTCATTATTGTAGTATACTCTATATGGCGAAGTTGATTTCTTTTAAAAAATCAAGTTGAATTGTTTGCCTAGTAATATTTTACAGTCTGGAAGCATTGGACTGCTTAACCTCAATGGAGAGAAAACAAAATGGAAGTTACACAGTATTGTTTTGGAAGCACTGACTCTGCCAGTGCAGGAATGTCAGAGTATTTCATTTTAACTTTTCTTGCTGGACATACTTAACACCACTAAGGATAAAATTACTTTTTAATTTACAACTTATCTCTCTGCAGTTTTTTGTAGTGGTCAGAGTTCCCTATTATAATTCTTCCCTAAGGCTATATCTTAAAGTTTCACTTCAGCTGCCATTTTAAATTAACTTTTAAGAGTGTGCAGAAAGGAAAACCTCACTATTCCTCAGTGACTCTCAAAAAACACAACTTCCAGCAGGATTATCCATTACAGAGAACCTTGAACTGTTTTTCTTAAGGCCCTGGTGCTTACTCAGTCAGTGTACTGTTTGACTCTGTTTATATTTTGTTCACAGTCATTAAAATCACAGATGCACATGCTCATATGTATTTCCATGCATGAAGGGTTTTGAGGGCATAAAGAAAAGAAGAGTGAAAAAGAGACTTACTGTCTGAATTGCTACTTGACGTCAGTGTGCATGAACTGCTGCTCACCTGGCATCTGACTGTCCTTTTTTCTTTGCTGTTCTGGCTTTGCTGTCATACAATAATGTACCCAGTGGAAAAGCAAAGTAGGTTTTGAAGCATGAAAAGAGAATATCTTAATCAAAGCTACCAAAATACCTCTTGTTTGCTTCCTTGGTGTATTGACTTTCCAGTTTAGTGATTGTGTTTCAGTGTCTGCATTAAATACTTAATTGCTATTGTTTTAACATGCAGTAGGTAATGTAGGTGAAAACTAAGCGTAGTTGGAGAAAAGGCAAGGCAAAGAGTGGTACAGAGGAAATGCAGGTAGGAAGAGAAATGGAGGAAAGAAAATGAAGAAGAAAGTAGGAAAGAATGGAGAAATTCAGAGTAATTTGAAATTTGGCAATATACTTAATGACTAATAAAATGAATTCTAGTTACATAAAATGTATATTCCTTTTATTTGAATTTTTTTTTTTTTTTGCCAGCCCTTATTGGACATCTTACACTAGTTTCTGTTCTCTTCTAATGGGACAATTCTCCACAAATTTGCATGAATGCTAGCATGGCCTGCAGGCATGCACCTAGGATGCAAGCTTGAGTTCTTATTCTGTGGATTCATATGTACACGCATATGCAAAACCTTTTGTTAGTCTCTCGGCCTGTTTTGTTTCTATCTGCAGACTTTATTGAGAACCTACAATAAAGGGATAGGGAAATGAGTAGGTAGTTTTTGTTCTTGGTATCCAGAACCTGTGAAATAGATGCCTTTTTAAACCAATGTTCTCTGTACTTAGATTATCTTCTTCCCCAAAGCATCTGCAGCCCATTTGTTCCCCTGTGTTACTTTCAGTGTCTTTTGGTTTTGGTTTGGTATAGGGTATTTTGGCTCTCCAGAAACATTACTGCCTTGTTGCAGCTAGATAGTAATCCTCTTATCCCCGAGAGGATCAACGGGCTGGAATAGAGTGGACGCGAGTTAATGCTGCCCTAGTTAGCATAAAGGTGGAATTTTCTTGCAAGACTTGGCTTGTGGCTGTTTTTCTTTGTCTAGCCATGAGTCCTCCTGGTTTCTTTAGCTCAGTCTCCCTTTGATAGTGATTTGTTGCTTGCATTGGTGATCCCTCTGCAGAAAGAGAGAATGTTTCAAAGATTTGTCTTTGAATCTTTTTCAGTCCTTATGAGCAGAAAATCCTCCTACCATGACTGTTACACGTGTAATGGCAGTAAGGCTGATAGAGCCTGAAGGTAGCAGTTTTGTGCTCTGTAATAGCCCATGCTATATAAAAGATGGAAAACTAAAATTCAGTCTGTGTTTGGCCAAAAAATACTTTATTTATTCCTATTAGCTGACCCTTTTTTAATTCACAAACTCTCTTGAACTGAACTGGTAACTAGCAAATTATTGCAGCATAAGTATTTCAAATGAGTATTTTCTCATTCACTTAATTTTGATATAATCTCCAAAAGAAACTCACATTAATTAACCCTCTCCTTTTATCAACATGTAGATAGAAAAGAAAAAAAATAAAATTAAAAAAGGAAATATAACGAAGTTTGTTCCAGTGTTCTTAATTGTGAATAACTCTGCTCTTGTTCATTGTGAAGGTGAATTCTTCTTTCCACAATACAGTGCAGTCCCACACCAGGCCTGTTTCCCATTAATCAAACACCTTAGTGATGGCTGAGGTAATTTTGTATTGAATTGCTTACTTATGTGTTTTTCTCTGTGGCAGACTGTCTGGTGTAGCGGGTCAGGACTTGTTTTCAGTGGTGTGTCACTGATGTGATGCAATGAGTCTCAGTCCCAACCAGTGTTGAGGAGTAGCTCCCACTACCTGAGGCTGATAGTGTCTACGAATGAACCAAGGGACAGTGTAGAACTTGTCCTCCTAAGAAAACAGATTGCTTATTTAACATCATCTGACAAAAAAAAATATAAATGGATCTTTTTATTTTAGGTTCATGTGCTTATGACAGTTTCTTAAACGTTTTGTGAGCATCGAATTTGTGAGACAGTAGAAAGCCACATGATTTGCGTGAAACTAAAATGGGGTCTATCTGAGAAAATAATTAGGTTTGGAGGAGAGGTTTTCCTGTGCAGGATGTTCTGGAAAGGAAAGAAAAATGGAACTAATGGTTAAGTAGAGCCTCATATTACAGGCTTTTGTTTGTGATTGTCTAGAAATTGAGTTAACCTCTCTCTTGTGTGTATCATTTAAAATGTAGGTTAGGAAAGGCTGCACAGAGGTTAGGACTCTGAAGGTCTAACAAGCAGAAATAGTAGCAGAGGTCCTCACACTGGGAGAAGGGAGGGCTTGTGACAAGAGAGGAAAGGAGGGGAAGAGGGGGAAGAGAAATGTTAATTTTGGCAGTCGAGCTGACAGAACAGATTTGTCTCCAAGCCCAATAGTTGTAAAAGTAGGCCAAAGGGGTCTACTGAGTAAACAAATGGAAGTTTGTTCGTTCCTTCCAAAAATGATACTTTCTGTCTGCACTGTCAGGACACAGCAGAAGGCAGAAAAGGAAGTTTAGTCTTTTAATTGCAGACGAAAATTACATATAGTTTTAATGCCACTATCAACATTTTTTTTTTTCCTTCAGGAATAAAAGATCTATTGTTAATAAACAGAAGGCTTGCCCACAGTTCTGGGTGTTATTAAGGGAAATTGTCTTATGTGTAAATCTGTTAGGTTTTTTAACTCTGCATTCTGAAATAAGCATGAAATTTCAAGTTTTACAATCTAATATTTTCAGAAGAAAGTTTTGTAAAAAAATTTTTATTTCTGTTAATTACATGTAGTTTAGTAATTTTAAAAAAAGAGCAATAAACTGAGGCAGTTCATTGTGTGATATCTGTCATCCTGTAGTGTTGCATGCTTTTCATGAACAGGTAGGAAGGTTTCAATAACTCCTTGCAGTTACTTTGGTTTTGGGAGGCAGAGGAAAGTCATCTGATAGGGAGGAAAAAAAAGGTTTAATCTAAAGTATTACTGGAACGTAACTGCAAAAATTCTGTCATAAACACATACAAACTAAAGAAAAAAAAATTATTTTTTTTTTACTGGCAGATTTTAAGGCTTTAAAAATTCTTTTTTAAAAAAATGTAATCTTTTAATTTGCTTTTATTCTCCATAAATTTATGTGTTCGTTTATTTTTTTTTTAAATCCTTACTATAGTAGGAAGCTAAAAGTGTAGAGGAGAGAAGAGTGAAAGATCACTTTTGAAGCTTGCTGTCAGGTATTACTCATTTTCTCCTTATCATCACCACACAGGATTTGAATTTTGGGGTGGCAGAGGAAGGAGAGGGAAAGGAGGGCAGAGAGAGAACATGGAGAAGCACAGGTTAGGATTATGTGGTGAGAGGAAGGGAAAGAAGAGTGGTAAAGACAGAGTGAGATTGTAGGAATGGAGCAGGAATAACAAGCTCAGAAAGACTTGGCAAAAATTGTTTTCAGGACACAGTGAAAATCTGAGAATGGAAGGAAGGCTATTCCCTAATGACTTTTTCTTCAGTGACTTACTAATCTACCCCTCCTCACTAAAATGTATAGCAGCCCCTGTAAAAAAAATAATTATCTGTTTCTCATATTTGCTGGACTGCTAGAGAATACAGATAAATCAGGGAGTAGCCTATGAGAATAGGAGTGCCTGATATGAGGGAATCAAACAGAAAAAAAGACGGGAGGTGGTACTTTTCATGGCAGCAATGCAGACTGAGAACATGGACTAGCTCTTCAGGCAGCCTGCACTGCAAAACGCTTGAGTGACCCACTGCAGACAAAACAGGCTGTGCTTTTACCTAGTAATAAGTCGCCCCAGATAAGTGTCTGTTTTGTTTGTACCTAAACTCAGCCCTCGGTAGTGGAACATGTATTACATACACGCATAAAAATCTAGGGCTGGAAAACCAGTTCATGTTCTTGATCCTGAGGCAAGAGTAAACCTATTTAAAGTTTAGCAATATGGAACCCGTACCATGGGACTATATTAGGTCAAGTGGGTGTGATAGATAAAAATCAAACATCTTGTGTGAAGAATCAGTGAGTAGTAGGAAGAAGGGAGAAGCAAGTTCAATTGAAGTGGATTAGACTGAGGTGAAAGCAATCCAGTACATGAGATATGCAGAAAGCATTAATTCTACCAAAACAGGGTAGGGAATAGTTCTAAATCGTAGGTATGTACAATTTTCTTAGCATTCAGAAATGTCTCGCTACCTTTTAAACAAAGTTAATTCCAGCAAGTTATTTCTTTGCAAATGCCATTAAACACTTAAAAGCACCATGTGCTGATTTCAGTAGCAATTTAGGTTTTTTGCAGTAGAGTGTAATGTCTTCTTGTGTGTGATGACCCTGAACCAATATTTTATTTTTTTTCCTTTGTCTTCCTAAATGTGTGTGGGCTGCAGATGGTTCTGTGAAGGAAAAGAACTCCAGAATTCCCCTGATGTTCAGATCCGTTCTGGGAGTGGAGGCCTTCATTCACTAATCATAGCAGAAGCCTTTGAAGACGATACTGGACGCTACACTTGTCTGGCTTCTAATTCCATTGGTTCAGATAGTACATCAGCTGAAATATTCATTGAAGGTAAGAGGTGAAATAATAAGTGTCTAGGTGTCAGGACCACCACCACCACGTGGTCGCAACACCGCCTCCCCCCTCCCACTCCCCTCCCGGTAAAATAGGGAGGGATAGGAAAAAAAAAGTGGAACTTCATGAGTTGAGATAACGACAGATTTTTAATAATACCACACGAGGAAAACCAAGAAAGGAGAATATAACAATAAGACAGTATATAGAGTACAATGGAAACACTGATACAATGAAAATCTCACCACCACGAGCTTCACAAAAGAGACCCCTCTCCCGGCTAGCTTCCCCTTATATCCCGGGCATGACGTCAGCATGGTATCGAATATCCGGCTATGCCCAACTCCCAGCTTCTGTGAAGAATTAACCCTATCCCAGCTGGACCCAGGACAATAAGATACTTGATGCATAAAGGAAAAGATAACTAAGCTGAAGTTTACTTTTGGTTCTGCATGTTAAGATTACATATGCTTTGGTTGTATTTTGAAGTTGTCCCTCTGCTTCCCTTTAACGCAACACATTTTGAACATCACATCATGTTAATTCAGGTATTTCAAGGAAAGTCCTAAGAATCAGTGAGTAGATTGCTATTTATTTAGAGAACAAATAAGATAAAAAATGGAAAAGGAGGAACAAGCGGAGCTTTTGCCATATGGCTGGCTTTTATGTAGTACCCTCTATAAATAAAAGATTTGACCAGTGATACCAATAATGATTTTCATGATAGTGTTAGTCTCTGTCTCAGTTCTGAACCTCCTCCCAGTGCAATTAAATGTGGCTGCCCCAAATGAGTCGTCTTCAGTCATAGGTAAACTTATTATAATTCTTCGGATTTGGTACACTGACTTTAAGTCAGGGTCAAAGTCAGTCATATTGGTTTTGTCCAGAATCAACTGCTAGTCATTGTCAAAATATTTCTTGACTTCAAAATTAGTCATAATTCAGGTATTATTTTCTGTGAGGAAAGTTAATGACTTGACCATGAGTAAAATTATTAAATTAATTTTTTAGTGGATGACTGTATTTTAGCCATGATTATGTTAAATGAATACTGATTTTTATTTTAATTCAGGCATCTTTCAAACACTTTGTTATTATGTAGTCTTCTGACAGTTTTGTAACTTATTAAAATTAATTTAAATGGTTAATTGAAAGCATGAAACAAATTAATATAGGAAATACTCATGACAAATCTGAATAATACCATACCAAAATGATAAAACAACTTTTGATGAACAAATAAACTTTTCACTATAAATTAGCTAAATCATGACAAGTGTGCATTTATAGGGTTTCTTTCATTATGTTTTTTATTCTCAGAACTTTGTTATCCCACATTGGGATATAATAGTAAAGTCTCCAAGACTTTTCTGAATCTTACAGATTCTAGTAAGACTTTTCTTTACAGAAGCATTATTTCAGAAATACTCGGGTATAGTATAAATATGTAATACAGTGCAAAGTTATAGTAACAAAAGCAACACTAAAAAAGAAACAGGTAAGTAGAGAGATACAGTGAATAAAACAGTTCCTGTTTTGAGATCTGGCAAAGTCTTACTGTGTGGAAGGGTTATCTTGAAGTTTTACAACATGTAACTTTGAAAGAGAGAGAATGGTACAAGTCTTTAGGCTCCTTCTCTGTGATCTTTAAGGAAACAAGATTCTCACAAAAGCATTGCTTTCCACATTAGTAGGCTTGAAGACACTCATGCCTTATACTTTATTCCATGCAGCAGGCTGAGCCGAACAAAACCTGGTTATCCTTTGCCCATGAGGAGTACTTTCATGTGGACCCACTTTGCACACTTGACACTGCTTCACTCTTTTTACCTTTTCTGTGCTACTTGTTGCTTTGATTTTTGTAGTCTAAACTTTGTAAATAAATAGGGTACTAAGGTGCTTCAGTCCAAGTTTTATTTCATTGGAATCGGTCTATGCTGTCCTATGTATATTGATTATTAATTGCTTATGATTTGTATTACAAATACAGCTATGCATATATATGCACAAATCCTTTCACAAATAGTATGTACTGCATAAATGTCTAGAATAAATGTTGCGTGAAGTACCAGTTGTCAGGAAAAATGAAGACAAAGGGAATAACTTCTTTCTTTTTTATTTTCTTTAAGTGAATTGAGGGTATTGCCAAACACATACAGTAAATCAAGACTTGGCACTGGCAAGAAATACCAGTACATGAATGTTATGTATAGGTTAATAAAAATAGTCTGAACTGTGGAGATCCTGGGTAGCAAGTTTAGTCTGAAAATGTCTTGCTATTCTGAGTTGCTCTTACTTAAGGTTGAAGATTTGTTATCTGTGTATAAACCACATGTTTGCTTAATCTTTAAGTTTTAACATTCAAGTAAATAATACTATACATTTCCAGTAGAGGAATAGTAGTCAGCATTTTTTTTTCTTTTTTGGCATATTTGCTTCAATATGAAGGAAGACAGCTAAAAGCCTAGGGAAAACAGTTTTCAATTAAATTGGCATGGTTATGATTTCTGTAACTGTCTAAAGTACATAGTTACAATTTTTTATCATAAAAACTGTAGTAGTTTACTACAGAGAGTTCTCAACTCTTGAAGTGAAATGCAAAAGTAGCACATTTTTTTTTCTCTGGAGTGTAAACATTAAATAAATCAGTAAAAGGATATGAGGTTATTGAAAATACTTTCTTTTCCAGGTGCCAGTTCCACAGATTCCGAGAGTGAAAGTTTAATTTTCAAATCAAAATCTGGAGCTATGCCACAGTAAGTGTGCAAAGTAGAAGCAATGCTGTGCGAATGTTCTTAATAAGGGGCACTGGAAAATCTTTGTTAGTTTTAGATCTGAATAAGCATCTGGGGTATATCTGTGTATGTCTTACCTTTTTTCCTTCTCTCATGTGATATAAATGTGTAGTATTGTAACTGTAGATTGTATTAATTTGCTTGTTCTGTCAGAGAAGTCTGGCCCTACCCTGATAACTCTTTTGTTGATACCAACTTTTCATATTTAGGACTAACTTTAGGTTAACTCAGTCTTTGTTTGTAATCATCCAGACCTGTGCCTCCAAAAAAAAACATGCAGAGGCCTTCAATTAAAGAAACAAAATACATTTTAGTTTGCTTCTTAAATCGGTATTTCTTATTGGGTGTGAAAGTGTAAATTAGCCAAAGATTGTGTTCTACTCAATCTTCCTCCAATGTTGATCTTTTCAGCAGATAATGACATATTTAAAGATGTAGAAAATGCAAGGTGGCTTATCAGTTACAAACTAACATTCTGATTTCAGATCTTATAAAGTGCTCGCTGTTTTCTTTTTTTTCAGGGCCCAGAAAAAAACCACCTCTGTTTCCTTGACAATAGGATCTTCTACACCGAAGTCTGGAGTCACCACAGCTGTAATTCAACCTATCTCTATGCCCAGTCCGCAGGTATTTTTAGACACCAATTTTTAGATAAAGGAATTTTAAATTTGATTTCAAAATTTGTAAGTCCTGAAAAGCTCTCTCATTTTGAGGAATTGTATGATTGAACTATAGACTTACATTATTATATTAAGAATTATGATTTTAAAAACATTAAATATATATCTAGTGAATGGGGCATAGAAGTAAATATACATATGGATTCTTACACAGTGCGTATCAACACAGCATGTGAGCAGCTAACAGATCTGGTGATGATGACAATTACAGAGTATATAACTTAATAGTGACTTGGTCCAGTTCCAAAAGAATGTCATACAAATGAATACCTACAATATTTTTTAGCAAAAGTTTTCAACTTTGTTATGAAATTAAATATTGCTGTAGTTTCTCAGGGCCTTGTAGAGAAAATTGAATTTTACTGTCTAGAAGTTAAATTTAGAAAATCCACATCCATTAGTTTATACTTAGTCTTAATGCCACTGTCGGTGACTTAGAGTTTGCATATAAATCATAAAATACAAATAAAATAAAAATCTCTGTTAGAGTGTACATGGTAAATCCTTTTCCTTTGGATAACCTTCATAAGCTTTTAGCTACCTGAATTTATTTATTACTACATCAGTCAAGGGATATAGTAACAGAAGAGGTAAAAATGCTTTGGTGCAAAGGACTTACTTGCATTGTATTAACAGGAGTCAAGATCTCAAAATACTTCAAGGCAAAGACAGTTGGATACGAAATTCTCATGGGAAGTATAGAAGCCTTTGAAGGTTGCATTTTGATTTTGGAAATACAACAAATGTGAAACAGTGATGTCACTCAACAAGCGTGCTAGAACAAGAACACTGAGACTATGCATTTGAGAGTTTGCATTTTTGCATAGATATATGCAGGCCATATTATTGAAACCAATATTCTTTCCATCTTATAGCATTGTTGCTTTGCTTTGCAGGTTCAAAGCCCTACTTCATATCTGCACCGTGTGGATGTACCTAAGCCTATCTATTCTGCACCCATTTTTACAAAGGTATCCATCGTGATTTTTATGTCATACTCCTATAGTCCCGAAGGAAATATTAAAATGATATATCCTGATGCAGGAAATTTTGACTGTGTTAAAACTTTCATGGTTTTCTTCATCCTTTTCAATATTATTGATTTCCTAAGAAAATACTTTTCCACTGCAACAATTAAGTTCTTATGCCTTTTATAATGAAGTTCTTATGCCTTTTACCCTATTAAAATCATTAGTGGAATTACATGAATATTCTGTATATGTGTCTTATGCCCATGGCTGTCCTTCAGTGAGAAATCTGTAAAATAAAACCAGGTAGGCACCAATTACACATCACAGTAATGATAGAGCCTCATTATCTGCTGACAAGAACAAACAACACAGGCTTTTTAACTTTGTTTTAGAAAAAAATCCGTGCAGGTATGTTAGTTTAAAAAGCAGTTCAGATATTCTTCATTGGGATGTCTTGTAAAATGTAAGGCATGGACTTGCTAGAAGGGAAACTTTTATTCAGTGATTCTTAAGTAATTGTTTAAGTCACTATTTATCTTCACATTCATCCCAAAAGAAACTTTAGAACTGGGGATTAGGTAACAGCAAAAAGGACAGCATATTTCCCTAATCTCTAAAATACAACTTTATTCGAAAATATTAGTGACCCTTTATTGAAGTCAAAATTAAAAAAAATAAGGTATTTCTGGTTATTACTTCAGAAAAACAGTTGACTAAAAGCTAAAATGGAACAGCAAGTAGTTTTTGCTTAGAGGTAAGCAAAAGTAAGCCTGTTCTCCACAACTGTCTAGCCTGGCTCTGTCATATCCCTTTCTTATATCAGGAAGGGTCTGATTCTATTCCTCATAATTCTGCATTGATACTGCAGGTGTCACAGGAGAGTGAACAGTGGAGTTGCAAGGGATTAGAGAATGTGATTACTGCAAGGTAGGCAGGCAACTTCCTAGTAAGAGTGGAAAATAGGAGAAATCCAGCCCTCATTCAAAAACTACCAGCGCAATCAAAACTCCACTGTTCCTTCCCAGTCCTCATATCTCATGTCCCTGAAATCCAACATTAACTGGCTTAAGCCACTTGAAACATACCAAGCCAAAACAACTTTAATTATAAAAAAGACGAACCAGATATGAACAACAAAAAATATACTCATCCAACTTCGTGATGCAAATTTCTTTCTATACAAACTTCAGGGAACAACCCAAAGATTTTTAGGTTTCCATGTAATGAAATTCTTGTGTATTTGATTAACTAGAGATCTACGAATAGTAACTAGGAATAACTCTGATCTTAGATCTAGCTTCAAGTGCTTTGCTGCATCAGGGCCTAAAACTTTATTAATAAATTCAAACGGGAATGAGACAGCCAGTACAGTTAAAATGACTCTGATTTGTAATATTAAGATGGATAACAAAGGCAAAAATACTAGTTGTCTCCTCTTGATTCTCTGTTATTTAAAGTACTGTGCTTTTCCTCTCTCATGGTAGTTCTTCATCAAAGTTTTAGACTCTTCCTGAATTTTTTCAGATGTATGTAAGAATTTATTACAGCAGTAATACTGTCTCAGAAGCTATCCATACATAAGATAATATATCCTAAACATACCTGTGTAATCGAATTTTGCCTGGTTCGTTATAAATGGCTCAGAGGAAAAGCAACTCCACATTCTAGAGGTTGACCTGAAAGCAGCACAGCTACTTTCTCAGGACCAAGTCAATCAATGTGTAGCTAGTTGCAGTATTTTCATTTCACTTTGTGGAAGGAGGAAAAATGAAAAGTCAGACTGCAAACTATCTGCTTGGGATAATCTGAGAAACTAAATACTTCTACACCTTCTCCATCTTTGGTCATATTAAGAATGAACCTATTCAGTCATTTTTAACTATATAGCTGATAAACTTAATCAGAGTGAAAATACAGCTCACAGAAAATGCCTATTGCAAAAATGTAGTGATACAATAAAATAAAGTTGAAATACAAAGGGAAAAAATACTATTTTTAAGAATGTAAAATGCTCCCAGTTCATTTGAATTGTGATTGTTATATTTCAGGAGCTACAAAACTCCACAGCATCTGAGGGACAAGTTGTGGTATTGGAATGCAGGGTCAGAGGACCCCCGCCCATTCATGTTAAGTGGTTTCGACAGGGCATTGAAATTCAAGATTCTCCAGACTTCAGAATTCTTCAAAAAAGTAAGGCAATAACCTGAAGTGTCTACTTTTGATATGGGGTGGGGAAAGATCATGAAATTAGTCTGTCAGGATTGAGTTTTGGATTGAGTGTCCTCTCTTCCTCACATTTCAGTGATTATAATGGCTAGAAGTAATAATGGAACTGCTGCTATGAGCAGACAACTTAAGTCTTCCTTATTTTGTAATTTGTCTGCACAGATTCTGTATTTGTGTTCAGTATTTCAGTATAATATGTTCATTCAGGATACTGTTGTTTATTAATGTAATTTCTAATAACGCTTTTCTTGTTTGTTTCCCCTCCTCATGACGTGATATGCAGAGCCACGATCTGCAACTGAACCTGGTAAGAATCATATGAAAAAGTAATCTCTTGATTCACTTGCTCTTTTGAGTTTGTACTGAAGCCATAAATAGCAAAGTGTTTCTGCTGAGCATTGGTAATATGAAACCCCCTTAAAGACAATGTTTCTTTATCACACCTTCCACACTCTACACTGTCCTTTACATCAATTCCTTTATTAGTTAAGCAGTAGATTCCATTTAGACCAGCACAGAGAGTCTCACAGCTTAAACTTTGAAGCAAACCTCATTCTCAGAGAATGAGCAATTTGCATGCTACTGAGGAAAAAGAACAAATCCCACAAAATTCCATTACCCAAACTGTACTCATAAGAGTTTCGTAACACCCAACCACTAAATGCTAGTTTGCCAATCTGTCTTGGCAGATGTGAAGTGTCTTAAATGCAAGTAAAAGCTGATCCTCAAAAACAAGGGCACATTGATTTTTTTCTAGCCTATTTGCAAGATAAAAGTCCTAGATTTCAGCAAGCAAAGAGTGTTCTTCCAACTACAGGTTTTCGCTGACTGCTTCATTTTCCGTCATACATCATTATATGCTGTGGTAGTATCTTGAATAGTAAGTGGATGCTAAAGACCAAGAATGTTTGGTTTTTAATGTTTCTAAGTCAAACAACATGTAGAAGACAGTGATACAGTCTGTGCTTTAAGAAGGTGGTTGGTTGTGCTTGAATACACTTGAATTTGCAGAGAGTTTTAATTACAGATTAGAAAGATAAAAAAGAAAAGTTTTCTATCTGGGGCCTGGCTATTCCCAAAGAGTGTCTCTGAACTGAAGGACCTTAGCCATGCAGGGATGTTATAAACTCAAGGGGTTGCACTGGCAGTCTTTCACTGCAGGGAGAACAGACTTATCAGCTGAGTGATCTTTGTAAAGTAGCAGTGTGGCTATGAGGATGTGGACTAGGAAAAAGCAGTGAAGGGTTAATGTTAGGAGAAATGCAGCTTTCTCTTAGCTTTCATGGAAAGGAAAAAAGGTGAAGATGGAAAAAGCTTCTGCTTTTCTTTTTCAGTTACTCACTAATCTTCTTACTGCTTCACAAAATTGTTATATACCCATTTTACTTCATGACCATCATAAATATACATATACACACACATGCATGTTTTATCCTGACAGTTAATAATATTAATTGTAGTGTGCAACATCATCACCTCTAGTAAGAGCTGATGCCCAGAATATGTGTGACTGAATTATTTGATTTATGGAGACTTGGAATGTGAGACATGTCAAGGAAAGACGAGTGCTGGAAGACGAAATTTGCCTCTAATGAGGAATTAAAACATGTCCAAGTGCTAACAATGGGCTATTGGTAGTTTATAATCATAACCCAAACTTTAAGGTTTAAAAATTGTAAGTTATAGTACAAAACAGTTTGAGGACAGTTTCAATATCATATCAAGCCTTTGGATATTAAAAGAAATAAGGGAGAATATGTTCAATTCTGTATCTTTCTTGGAAAATTCTCCTGTAAATAGATATTATAAAATAAGTCTCTCAACTTAGCTGTTTTCTTGATATTTTTACAATGGGTTGACTTTTTTTTCCCTTCCCAGAGAAACTTATTTCCTGTTCAAGTAGCAACATCTTTTCTGGATTTAATCTACCAATGCTATGAGAACAGTACCTAGTATATCTAGCTCACTGTTGCTAGGAGCTTCTTTTCTACAAAATCACTTGAACTGCACTCACTGTCTCCTTTAACATGATAGAAAGTATGTGAAAGGACTGAAACTTTATGCAAAAGTTTCTATGAAGTATAAATTTATTATTATATCTTAGGGTTTTTCTTCTTAATATCTTATTTGAAACTGTTCTGTCAAAACTCACAATCATGAATAATGTTTGCTTTTTTTTTTGGTAATCTTTTTTTACCCCTTCACTCCCTTTAGGCAATATAATGTGCTAGATTAACAAAATATTTTAGAGTAGGAATGCAGTGTTATCTAGTAGAAAGGAGAAGCACCTGTTTGCTTGAGACAAAAGGTTCAAACTCCATTGTGTGAATAGCTGAGTACAAAGGAAATTGTATATTATGGCTCTTGCTAGAATATTTTTTTTCACAGACAACTAAGTAATTTTCAGAATTGTTAGTTGCAAGGTTTGTATAGCCTATCTGACAGATATTACTGTGGAATAGGTAAGAATATTCATGATAGTTCACAAAGCTAACAATTTCCTTTCATAACTACTACCTGAAATGGGAAATAGAAGGTGAGATTCTGAGTCCAAAAAGATTGTCACTTTGCCAGCCCTGCACCATCAAGTTGTTGGTGCTGCGTGCTCTTCTTCCCATGTCACGTTAGCTTGCAGACTCTGGGAGAAGATACCTGAAACCTTGTAAAGAGTACCAGGGAATGGATCCTTACATAAAGGTGTATTTCTTGAGTTTTCACAAGTACAGAAAAGTTATTTAATATCAAGATCTCTCATACACTCTCAAGATAGGTGGCAAAGCAAGAGTAGGGAAGCATCTCAAAATCTGTATTGTTGCAGTTTAATGGACATAACAGTAGTGAATGTCTGACAGAAGTTTGTTTTGGTTTTTTTCTTGTGCTTGTAATTCTGTTGTAATATATATTTAGAAGCACCTTCCTGCTACCCAAAACCTATGAAAGAGTTTCAGTTTGGTGTTTTGTTATCCTTGGATTCATTGAGCTAAATACTATCCTTGTAAGATTTGTGCACATATCGGTTCCTACTAAGCCCTATTAAAAAATGTGCACTGTCTTACCACTAAAATTAATGACAGCACACTTACGGACTTATTCGTGTAGGAATTGTAGGTTTTTAGGGTGGCATGAAGGATCTTAAAATTTCTACAACAGGAAGCTGTGTGGGTACCAGAAATGTAATAGGTAGAGCACTGGTTTTTGATGCAGTTCATACTCCAAGAAGCCAGACAAAACAATACCTGCAGGTTCATGAGCAAACACGCAACTGTTATTCAGTGCAGATGGTGAATATGTGGGCAAGATTGATAGGGAAACCAACGTGCCTATGCTAGATAAGTATTCAGAATTTTGAAAGATGGGTGTGATTTCTAAACATTTTTCAAAGTGTGCAACTTCCATGGAATTTTACATAAATTGTAACAAGTTTTAGTGTGACCTTAATTGCTGGTTGTCAACCAAAGTCCAGCTGTCAATAAACACTTTATAGTGCTCAAAAACATTGGTTATCCTTTGCTAGGTCAGTACTAATGATTGAAAAGAAAAATGTTCCATGAACTCACAGAGGTAAGAAATTAAGAAGCAAGGGAGGGGGTAGCTACTTTTTTTGAGTACATTCTATCTACCCTAATGTGTTTTGCACTCCTTTTTCTGTCTAGACAGAAATCAGTTTGCATCACAAATCTCTCAAGACTGGTTTGTGAATTAATAGCTAGTCAGATTACTTAAAGCCAACATCACAGTTTGTCAAATTACCTGCTCTGTACTTCTTTCTTGGATGTTTTGACTTCATACTGGTTGAATCCTTCAAAGAGCAGCCTGCCTGAGAATGAAAAATCCCATGGAATCATTTGCTAGCTGTTGATATTTTGACCATTACTCAGCTGTCTGGAGGCAGCCACAAACTGTATTGAATTACATTAAAACAATTGTCTAATGGCATGTCAGAAGAAAACTATATGAAGTAATTTTTCTTAAATTACCAGGGAATTGCCACATACACATGCTTTTTTTGCTAAGTGAAATACTGTGTGTGTTCACCAAAAACATCTCGAAAGATAGGCATCCCTTCTCTTGGATTGTGCGTTCTTCTTCCCTATTTGACTGCTGTGTTCCAGTTTCAACTCTAGTAAGTAATTCCCTTAGAAATCCCCCTCTCTTTCTGCATAATGTTTGAAACTGAAAATATATGGCAAATGTTACAGAAATCCTTGCTACCTCCCCACACCAAGAAAATTGTCTTTCTGATAGATGATGAAATTCAAAACACAGAAACTTCAGCATATATGTTGGATCCTTGCTGTTTTCAGTGAAAACAAAAGAATTATGACTAGAAGTCTGGGCTCACAGTTAATCACCGTTAACATTGCTGAATACGTTGGTTTCAGCTTCGATGTATACACCTGACTTAACTTCAGAGCTGTCTTAGGCATCTACAGCATCACAACTGCCTTAGTGTAAGCTTTAGCATAAACTTTTCTTTGACCCTTATAGATGGCTTCATTTCTCCTAAAACTTGAACGCTGCTTTAGGGACTGAAGTCCATGCTGACATAGCAATATTCTTGGGTATTGATTACATATGCTGTAACCTTGGTTCTGTACCCTAAAACTGCTTTATATTGCCCACAATCACATTTGCTGTTGTTCAGTTTTCTTCTCAGTATTTTCTAAGTGCTGTTAGAGATGTCTTGAAATGTAGTCAGTCCTGTATATCTTTTATAAACTTGTCTCTTTGTTGCTTGAGTGGCATAAAGCCTATTAAATAAACCAGAACTGTTGCCTGACTGGGTAAAGGTGTACACAATAGTGATAATCAGAAACAGATAAATTACTTTTTTCATTGTGTTATTGCAAGTTAAAGCATCTACAGGTCTGCTACGCTACCATCTATTATGCTACTCTGCATATGCATTTCTCTATTTTCACACTTCCCCATTCTCTTTATATAAAGGATGCACAGGTACCTAACTGAGAAGAAGTTACCTGATGTGCATACTGCTTTGCTATTAAACTATAGTTAAACATGTGTGATGGCTAGGGGAAGAAGAGGGAGACAAGTAGTCTACAAGATGGCAGGGCTGTATTTGGTTGTATTTTTACCAGGAAACCACCATTGTGATTACCTGCTGTCTTTGTGTAGCAGAAAACTTATGCCTTTGAACCTACATCTATACAAAGAGCTGTGTTCGTTGCATCAACAAAAAAGACCATAGTTATTTCCCAGGACTGCGTGTGCATTACAGTGGAGGAAACTAATGATCACATATGGAGATGAAGATGTAGATATAAAAACTACTATACCTTTAATGCAATACATAAAGACATTCTGAAGTAACATTCCTAGGGATGAAACTTGTTAAAATGCAACAGTTTTCTGTTTTACCAGATTATTCTTCCTAATGGACTCGTGAACCATAAAGGGAAAGGATCACTCTGTAAAACGTAATCTTTCTTTCTAAATAACTGAAAAAATAGTCAAGTACTTGCATGCCTAAGCATTTTGCATGTTTCAGTGAACAGAATGCTTTTGTATTCATTTAGTCAAGTGTTAAATATGTTTTAAGGCCCTGAGAACAGCATTTCAGAGCTGCTTTCTGGACCGCATTTTTGTGATTAAATTATTTGTCATCTGATAATTGCTGGGAAGTAGAACAGACGTTATTTACCTCAAATCATCAGATTCTACTTAGCACAGTAACAGAGAGAAAAATAATTACATAAGTCAGGATGTAAAGCTAGAAAAATACTCAGACCTCTATACATCCAGAGTGTGTTATGGAAATCTTTAAAGATTTCTTTTTTCAAATTAGTATTTTATTTCTATGCTTTCTGCAGTAGTAAGCCTTTTAGCAAGGACCTGGAGGTCAGTGTTTCTTGGTTTGGGGGGAAGCAAAATGAATAAAGATTATGGCAAACATGTTGCTTGCACATGCTTTTTGCCCAAGCTGCCTTTTGATTAGGTCATAGGGGTTTTTATGTTTTCAGTTTTCTCATGATTGATCACAAATATGTCGTAGCTTGCTCATCTGGCTGAGAAGACTGAGTTTTAAACTCTGATTATTTTTATCACTAATTTACTTTCAATTTCTTTTACAAGGATCACTGCAATTTCCCATGTATAATTTTCAAATACACCGCTTCAGTAAACAAACCACATCGTGGTAGAATCCATTAGAATTCTTTTATCACTGAGGAGTGAGGATCAGCTCTTCTCATGTGATCATTTTACATACTTAAAAAACTGAAAGAATGTTATGCATTAATTAGCTCTGCTGTTTGGAAAAAAAGGAATTCTGATAGTTTTTTTTATTTTGTAGTACCTTTGGTCTCATTCAAACAGCAGCTCTCAGCATGGAGAGGGTTATTTTCTGTTGCAGTCCTGAAATACCCAGCTTTCAGAATTCTGCTGTTAAATGAACAGGAAACTGGTACGCTTTGTGTATCGGATTGCATCCCCAGAGTCAGTTCAATCCAGGAGTGCACACGTGTGCTTAACAATATAGCTTCAACTGCTTATGACACACCAAGACTAAAAAAAAGCTGATCTCAGTAGTTCAAAAACTAGTTTGTGTTACCCATTACTTTCCTGATAAGACCTTTCATGAGTCATTAATCTTCATCTGGGTCAGATAAGATCCAACATGCTACAGTATTACCAGACTTGCCTTGTGCAGCTACACAGAATGGGTGACTTGTGTTGCCAAAAAATCCCCGTGTTCTGCTGTCTGAAAAGCAGCTCTGTGCCAAATATTTAGTTAGTCATTAATTTTTAGACTATTTCGAGTGCAGAAGTAAGGGGTTTTGATACATTGTCATTTATAATTGTAAAAACTTTTTTCTTAACTGTCTAAAGGAGACAGTGGTCTGCCGTTCCACAATGAAAATTAGAAAAGAAAAAAAAAGAACTATTAGAAAATGTTTTCATTCTTTGAACTCAAAGTGAAGCTTACCTTACTCAACCTCTTCTACAAAATAACTTCCATGTGAAAGTTATTGGAGTCTGAAATGTCTTTCGTCACTTTTCAGTTTACTTTTATTAGCTATGGTCCATTGATTTTGTGATAATATGTGGGATTCCATGTAAATGTGCAAAATGCTTTTTTAAATTTTTTATTCAACTGAATTCTATAAAACTTTTCTGCTTTTATGTTGAGACTAGAAAAGAAGCATAAGCAAAAGAAACTCATAATTAATTAAGGAAACCCACAGCATAACATTGTTCAGGTCTGAAATTATCTAGGTATGTTGTGCAAACACTAAGATTATTTAGATTAGCTGTATTGTGAATTTTTAAAAAGATTAGAATACCATTACAAGTAGAGATCAAATAAATTTACTTCCTTGAAGAATGCGGAAAAAAATATACCAGAATGTGGAAAAAAATATACCTAATTAAATGTGTCCATTATAAATGGATAGAATTGGTTTAGAAAACATTACTGTGAGCCCCAACCTGAAATATGAACAGTCCAGCCTTCATACAACTTTTCTGACTGAGGCCCTGGTGTAATCACAGCATATACTGTGGCATATTGAAGTAGAATGAACAGATTTCATATAGCCACAGAAAACATCTGTATCACACTTTCTGAAGAGTTTCTGGGGATGCTGTTTTGTCCTATATTTTCAATTCATCCATTCTCACTGCTCTGTGCAGACAGAGACAGAAATTATCTTCCCAAACTCTGCATAAGGAGAATGTTTATGCATCCAGAGTTCTTAATTCACATCAGTTTATACAGAAAAGTTAATTGAAAGTGATGATGAAATACTTTCTGGTTTTACTGGGAATGGGATTTGATCTGAAATGTTGCATTAAATACAGAAAACTTCAGGGAAAGAAGGAATGACATGGCATTGATATTGATGGTGTTATTTAGAGACACAAAAAGAGCTTGCATGTGTTAATTTTGTATGGAAACAATACATTGATTTTTATGAATTAATACTATCCTTCAGAAAAGTTAAGATATTGAGTGTGTAAAATGATGGCACAGACTTGTGGCTGCAAAATTACTGTTCAAGAGAGGCCCCTTTTGAAAACTTTGCTTGGTGAATTTACTTGGTTTAGATACAAATTGCTTTTCATTAAAGTAATTTATGTGGAAAAGTCTTCTACAATTGTCCCAGCATTTCTTTGTATAAAGACCACTTTCTGGTGTCCTTCTAACATACAATGCAAAAATATTACATGGCACTTTAAATAGTTTATGATGCAGTTTGTTTTTCTGTTTATTTCCAGAAGAGATATGTACCCTTGTAATTGCAGAAACGTTTCCTGAAGATTCAGGACTTTTCACATGCATAGCAACAAATGAACATGGTTCGGTAACAAGCACTGCACAATTAACTGTCTGCTCAGGTATGTGACGAAGGGGAAGAGGAATTTTTTAATCATGGGTCTTAGGTAATTAACTTACCTGTGAAGTCATTAGTCTGCTTCCCTTGGGCTGCTATTTTGTCAACCTCAGAGCATTCGTATAAAGCAAACTGAATGCTTTTACTGGCTTGTTTCTTATTTTAATATTTTTATTCATGTAAAATAAATTTTAAAGTGTCTGTCACAAGCCTGGCAGATTTTTAAGCATTGGAGTTCTGAGACTAGATGGCAGCAGAGGCAAAATGAAAGCAGATGAAATTATGCTACCAAAGGTGGCATGTGCCTTTTGTAAAATAAAAAACTGTGACATGGTATGTTTAGTTTTGTATTATGTTTACGTACATATTGTTGTGGAATGCACTAACCCAGCTGCCATTGCAAACATTCGATGTATACATACGTCTTTCAGCATTTTTAAAGCATTTGTTCTTAAATGATGCTGGGACTCCAGAAACAGGAAATGCTGTTTCAGCTGTTGTTGTCCATACTTGCTAATTTCAGTTAGTGTCTGGATTCTTGAAATGGATTTAGAGGGATCCATAAGGTTTCCTATTATGCCTTTTGCATGGAGCAAGTCAGAAACTGAATAGCTAGTCATGTATCTAATTCAGCATAAATTATCAACAGGAGGTCTAAAAAAAAAAATCTGCACAGAACCAAAGAGTTCTCACCTTTAACAAACTGAAAATACAGCATGTATATACTATGTACTTTGTCTATCACTTGACATTATTTTTTATTTCAGCCAATTCAGCCGCTGACAAGAGAATCCAACAGTGATGATTTCCATTGTTTCTCACCACCTCCTCCAATTGAAATTAGCTCTCTTGAGCTTCCTCCTAAGAAACATACAGAGACCCACCAAGCAAACAATGCTGAGTTGAGATCTGGTGTGACAGCCCTTCAACTGCATATAAATTCATCTGAGGAAAAAACAAATGGCATCCATCCCATTCATGGAGTAAATGGAATGATTAACAGCAAACCAAACGGTGATAAACCCATCCCACCTCCAGCTGTCTTGCTTTCACCCATGAAGGAGCCACCACCTGTGCTGGCCAAACCAAAGCTGTGAGTATTTTGTTTGGTTTTTTGTTTCCTATAAACTTGATATTTGTTGAAAGCAAATTTTTGCCTGGAGCAATTTAGTGTTAAGCAAAAATAATGGACAGTGGCTGTGCCTGTCCCTTGTACAGCCTTCTTATTGCTGTGATTCATGTCCCAAAGAGCTGAATACAAGAGAGAACTCTGTTCTTTCTCATAGTGCTACATCAAAAGGAAGTACATTATATATACACCAAAATCTATAGAAAGATTTCAGATAAAGTCACAAAAAAGAAAAAAGTGGTAGTGGCTGTTGCTCTGTGCTTTTCTGTTCTTAGTCGCTGTACCTAAATGCCAGAGTGGCCTGAGATTCTTGCATGCTATTCCTGTTTTGACACTGGTTAGCTATCTTTATTTTGAATGTTCTTGGTTTTTTGTAGTCAGTGGATATTCAGGTGTGTAATGTTTGTATTATTTCTTACATTATGTTTATATATAACATGCAAGTCATCCTGCTGTCAGACAGATTACAATGGCTCTTTCATAATGAAAAATCGGAAAATGAAAATCTCAAGGAGAGGAGAAAGAAATAAGTGGAAAAAATTGTAGCAACATTTTTACCTTATGTTAGTGATGATAGCATAATTATGCAAGAGTGATCTTAAGTTGACTGTTAACTTTATAGCTTGATTTTAGCATTGCACAGATTCCTCTTTTCCATCTGCCTCAGGAATTTTTGGAGTGTGACGAAGGAACTAAAATGCTATTTTATTTCATTTGCGTCAAAAATCAGATGGGATTATGAATAATAAAAATGTGTTTAAAAAGAGGCATGAAATATGGTCTTCAAGCTTAGCAAGGTCATCCTTATCATCACAGGATAACTTGCAAAATATAAAAATGCTGTTCTTTCAGCAATTGTGCTGTTTTTAAACACACAAGAACACACGCTTGAGGCAGCAAGCCAACAGGGTTCCCTTTCTGCACTCACCCCTTTTTTCTTTCTGTTGCTCTTTGTCATTCTAAGTAGTCTCTGACAACTGTAGAAGAGGAGGAGAAGTGGAAGAAGTAGAAAGACAGCATGGTGGAATAACAGTATATATGGTGGTGATTACATGTACGGGAGAGAGGTGGCTGAGGATGGCAACTTGCCTTTGGGATGTGGAGTGAGCCAGGTGGTCCTGTACGCAGCACATCTGTTGCAAGGCCCAGAAAGTGAAGAAAGGGGATAGTGTCCCCAGCAGAGCAGTAAAAAGCAAATTTCACCCCAGAGCTTTCTTTCCCGGAAGTTGCCCTAGATAAAAGAAAGAAGGCTGTGTAATAGACTTTCTCTTGTATAATGTTCACTGCTTTGTGCAAAATTTTTGTTTTGTTTTGTTTTTAAATGTATAAACAGAGCGAACATTGTACACAATGATGTGAGAGGGATCGATTACAGGAATCCTTTTGGTTGCTGACATCCAGATGGCGAATCCGTAGTGCAAGTTCATTTGAGTCCTATATTTTGCCATTAACAGCACTTGATGTGCAAGAGACTGATCTTGATTGTAGTCAAGTTACATGTGTTGCGTGGCCAAAGCCAGTGTAAGTCTATGCTACTGTCAGAAATTGAAATCTTGCCTTCCCCTCAGCCAAGTATTTTGCTCCCAAACGTAGTGATAGCATGAGAAAGGGAAAGGGTGCTAACAGGAGAGGAAAAGGAATGTCTGGCTGCAGAGACATGAAATCAACTTTCAGCATTTGGGAAACTGCATCCCAAGTCAAAGCTAACAAAATAATTGAGCTGAGTAGTAAAATCATTAGCTTAGTTGTAAAGTTGCTATTTTAACCATGAGTGTGATCGCTCTTGAAGAGAGCTCATTTATGGAGTTGTATCTGTCCAGATAGTATTAGTATTTGATGACAGAAACAGCGGATATTAGCAATGACATAACAGCAAACATGTTTATTATAACCTTTTTAAAAAATTATTTAAACACTTAGTGTTGGCTATGAAGAAAGTTTGAAGCTTTTGAATGTCATTAGTGAGTTTTATTTTTTATGAAGACTGACTCTGATTTTAAATTTCCTAATGAATCTTTTGTTTTCTTTTCAAGCCTATCTTAAGTCATTAATTATTTAACAGGTTTATCTGTGAAGTCTCTGAAAATCGTTTATTCAGCCAATCCTGAAAGTAATTTCAAAGAGTTTGGGAATGATGGGCTGTTTTTGGTTTGGTGTTTTTATTATTGTTGCTATATTATTATTATTATTGCTATTATAACAAGAAGGAGAGACTGAGTACCTTCTTGAAGTATGAAATACATTTGCACCTTGGCAATGCAGCTGTAACCAACACCTATAAATAATGTTTTACCACAATGCAAGAGCTGGCATGTTACAGAGTGCTACTATAGTTGTTTTCAGGCTTGAAACGTGTTTTTAGAGACCTACAAAATGTTCAGTTTGTGGTTACAGATGCTTAAGTAATCCTTAAGCCATAATATTAGTTGTTGCCTCCATCTGGTGCAGAAAATATTTAAAACAGTTTAAAGTGATAATCTACAGAATTTTCTGGGAAAAGTACATATAGAATTAACTGGGAAAGCAGTCAATACCAGACATCTTGGTAACATGGAATTTAGAAGACAATAATGCTAAATATGGTTAAAAGGTACAATATTTTATCATGTCTTGTTTGCAACACGAGTTTATGTAGACAAGAGAGGAAGAACTGTTGAACTGAGCCCAAAAAACCTCAGTTTCTGCAAGTCTGATCTTTGCTGCTGTGACCTGTTTGAGGAGGTTGAGCTGTTAGTGTGCATTCGACTTTTCCAAGCAATATTGGTGTAATGAACAGATGAGCTTTCAGAAGTGTTCCCATAAATGTGCAGTATCTTCAGATACTTTGTGTATCTCTAAATTAGGCAAATAAGTGTTAATATTAATTTCAGTATGTAGCTTGTCTGTGAAAGTGCTGCCTTAAACCCCTCACGATCCTCAGTCTGAATGCAAAAAAGGCAGGATGCTGTTCTGTAGAACTGTATATAACATGTCCATGGTTTTAAATTAAGAACTTCCATTCAAGTGCTTAGTATTACTAAGCAGTAATTTTTCATGTGTCTGTTAGAGCAGGAACAGAAAATGATGGTGTTCATAGGGTTACTGAATGTGCCTACCTATGTGATGTTAGTTGGTTTTGTAACAAACCATCAGTTCAAGGTTCACAGACTCAGTGTGACTACAGTGTGGTGCCAGAATTTCCTGACTGGAGAGCTTCTCTTCAGATGGCTACTATTTTATCCTCTTTGTGCTGAAGTGTTATTCCAGTTTGTCATACACAATGATCAGAAAGAGTATTACTTTAGTGGGAGTTGTTCTCTTCCATGCTTTTCCCTTACAGGTGCAGAGAGCAACTGTAGGTATTGATAGCCTTCTTTCTATAGTTAATCCATTAACATAAACTCAAAAGAGGCCACTAGGAAGTGACATCTTTGACACTTTGAAAATTAGCACAATAATACCTGCCCCTGTAGAATGATCAACACTTTTTCATTCTATTTTTGCAAGAAGTAGTATTCTGCATGGCATACATCACGCTCGCTGTGAAGAAGATGAATTGACAGAATTCCTGAATCCCATCTTACCTAGTTCTCTTTGACTATGTGTTTTTGCAGTGAAAATGAAAGGCAGATATTAATTTTGTAAAAATAATACCTATTAAAAGTGAAAAGCAGGAAATAATTTCTTGCAGTTTTTGAAGTTATTGATAATCAGTATTTCCTTCAACAGTCATAGGTATATTGTTTTCTGTTTTTTCTGAGATTTTTGGGGTTTTTTAAATATATTTTAAAGTCTTAGTTTTTAAAATAAT
This sequence comes from Pterocles gutturalis, assembly GCF_000699245.1. NCBI lineage: Eukaryota > Metazoa > Chordata > Aves > Pterocliformes > Pteroclidae > Pterocles > Pterocles gutturalis. Next base: position 2,651 of record NW_010147219.1, on the reverse strand, counting down.
ACAATGAAGAAATTAATCATAAAAACAAGTAAAGAGATATGAAGCAGTTCATATGTAACATCAGCAAGGAAAAGCTGAAATTATAATTAAAACTATTTCTTAGAGATAGCGAGTTATTCTGGTTGATATGCATCAAAGTCACTGCTGTGGGAGTTGACAGAACTTCCTTAACTAAATATGCTTGTGTTCATACTGGCTGTGAAAGTGATACCATTTCTTGAACTTAATTATTTGTCATTTCAGTCTCCATTCCTCAGCAGCTGAGTTTTCTTTCATGGTTTCTTATGTTTTGTAAGCGACACCTCAGGCATCTTTGCAAAGATGCTAGTTCAGTCATTTCTAGAATGTCTCATGCCCTTTACTAAAATGTTTATTTCACTGTTTTTCATTCATCACTGAAATTATTCTTAACTTGATCTTTCTGCTAGCGATTTGATTAATATTGAACTTGTACTTCTAGTCATGTACATGCTATGATGTTTGTAATGCCTGTCCTGCCAGGCATTGGGTTTTAAAGGTATTACAAGAAATTATTTCTTCCTTAATAACTGTATTTCATATGCACAAGTAGTAAGTCATTGTTTAGGCTATATTAGGAAGAGCTGGATAGAAGAACATGTGAGAATATCCAGTGATCCAATGAGTAGTGCCTCGGAGTATACAAAATTTGGGTATAAGTCCTTAATCTGCCCAAGAGAGCCCAGGCTGCTGAAGCCCACAGACAGACACTTGTGCTTGGGAGGTTCGAAGGCTTCAAATCTGTGCTTATGCAGACCATCAACATTCTGGAAATGGTGAGAAGACATGATGTAGGAAAATTGTTTTCCATCAAGTTCTACTAATGTATATATGAATGTGATTTGCTTTAGCAGCCTATATTAGGAAAGACTGACCACAGAAATGCTCAGCTTGAATGTTAAACACAGATTTATGTAAGTTTTTGTTTGAAGTTATTGCATCTTCTGATAAAAAAACTGAATAGAAAGCCATTCCTGCATAGTCTGAATGATGCACAGAGCAGAGCTCTGCTGCCATTATTTGTATGAAGTAAAAAGTAACGGAGCCTTTCCCGACTATGGGAAAGATATTCCCCGCCTCTTATATGTGATTCAACAATGGACTAGGTCCTAGTGGGTTTTCCATATTTCTCCAGAAGTTAAGTTAAAAAAACAAAAGCAGGTATTATTAATTTTGAATTAGAACTTTGAATCAGAAATATGTACTGTATGTATTCAAGATGTATTTGCTACAGCAAAAATGTGGGAAGTGAAGGCTTTGTCCATACAGAAATGCAAAGGTAGAAAGAGAACATGGCTACTACAAAAAATTGTGTAGTTATACTAACAGTAATTTAAATCAAAAAAAGCAATAATTGAAAATTCCATGGACTCTGAAAATTCACATTACAAATATGTACTCCTGTAGAGAATAAGACACTGATTAGCCTCCCCCGTAATACTTTCAGGTAGAAAAAAAGTGTAAAGTAGTGTATAATTGAAGTTCCCATGGTCCATAAGGCTGAACAAAATTCAAAGTTTTAAACTTTCATAGCATTTTACTTGGAAATAAACAAGACAATCTTAATCTGTATAAGAAAATAGAGATACACTTGTTTTGTCTAGGAGTTAGTGATCATAGTAAACATATAACTTCGCATTAATGACCAAAGGTCCATCCAGGTCCACTCGTCAGTTTCATCTGCTGTGCTCTTTCAAGGTTGATAAGAACCTTTGGATCCTTATCTTGCTAATAAAGTCTGCCCACAATAAAACTTTGGTCTACACGTATGTTGTACTGTAGTAGAAATAAAAATATGCTAAAATGTAAAGCAGAATAACTGCACACAAAAATAATCACTTGATTATAGTACAAGTCCTGAGCATTTTCCACATCTGTTTTCACAATTAATATCTGAGTGGTTCATTTGTAGTTGTTTGGTTTCTCTCTCTTATTTCATATCAGTATTGTTTTAACAGGATTAGAATCGTAGAATCACAGAAGGGTTTGGGTTGGAAGGGACCTTAAAGATCATCAAGTTCCACCCCCCCTGCCATGGGCAGGGACACTAGCCCAGGTTGCTCAAAGCCTCATCCAGCCTGGCCTTGAACACCTCCAGGGATGGGGCATCTACAACCTCCCTGGGCAACCTGTTCCAGTGTCTCACCACCCTCACAGTGAAAAATTTCTTCCTAATGTCTAGTCTAAATCTACCCTCTTTCACTTTATCCCCATTACCCCTTGTCCTATCACTGGACTCCCTGATAAAGAGTGCCTCCCCATCTCTCCTGTAGGCCCCCTTCAGGTACTGGGAGGCTGCTATTAGGTCTCACAGAATCACAGAATCATACAATGTTAGAGATTGGAAGGGACCTCTAAAGATCATCTAGTCCAATCCCCCTGCCGGAGCAGGAACACCTAGATCAGATCACACAGGAACGCATCCAGGTGGGCTTTGAATGTCTCCAGAGAAGGAGACTCCACAACCTCTCTGGGCAGCCTGTTCCAGTGCTCTGTCACCCTCACCGTGAAGAAGTTTTTTCTCATATTCAAGTGGAACCTTCTCTGTTCCAGCTTGCACCCATTGCCCCTTGTCCTATCTCACTGGATGTCACAGAGAAGATGGAGCCTGGCTCCATCCTCCTGATACTCAC
>NW_010147218.1:9504-10800 GCF_000699245.1 Pterocles gutturalis | reverse complement strand
TTTATTTATTTTAATTTCAATTAATTTCATTTCATTTTTTTAACTTCAGCATGTACAACTCCTAGCAGAGTTGTCATACCGGGAAGCCTATGTGTGTGCTGCCACAATACTAGGAGATAATTAGTATACCCTGCTCCAGAGAATGAGTGCATGGACTGCTTGAGCAATATCCTGTTGCTCAACACTTCTCATTTGGCTTTCTCAGACCCCCTATTTTAAAGATGATATTCCCATAGCCTCGCTGTGGTGCTGTGCAGTGTTACTTTCAAGTGATATTAACAGGGATGATATTGATCTGAATATATTCCCAGAGTGATCCTTGGAGCAAAATTTGTTGAACAAGTGTTATTTACAAATTCCCCCCCAATGTACAAAAGAAATTCAATTCTTTTTTTCAAAGCGGAGTGATAAAAGGATTCTGGTGACTGGATCAGCTGTGCAAAACAGAGTGAGGCTGGAAGTTCAGGACAACAGCAGCAACAACAAAATTGAAAAAGGGGGTGGGGAAGAAGAAAGAAAAAGAAATACAATATCTAAGAGGTTTCTGTAATTAAAACCAGATTAAATATTAGTGCTTTGCAAATGATATAAATTGATATCGTTTAAAAAGCCATTACTGGTTCTCCACTATGGGAGTTCGATGTATTTTCTGCCCTCGGGCTCTGTTCAGCAGAAATGTTAGGCAGGGCTTCTGTGTGCAGGAGCCTGCTGAATACAGTGAAATGGGCTTCTTCATCTTTTCATCCTATTCAGCAGAAATTTGACTGTCCCATGAAAATGTGACTCAGTACTGCTGGGGACTTTTGCACAGAGCCAAAGAGAGGTGAAGGCTTCATTGTAATACTCCTCTTGCTCCCTGCTGGCTCGGTGTCTGTTCATTGCACTACAAAGCCTTGTTGCATTCAGCCACAGAAATTAATTTCATATTTCTATTTGGAGTAAAAGCAGTGTTGGGTGAAATCACTGCCAGTACATGGGGGAACAAAACCTTAGGAATACATTTGCAGGTACTTTGTGTAAGAGCAAAATGTGGCATCAGACAACTAAAGTCAGTTGGGATGGAGCCAAGGTGTCACGTCCGTGCTTTTCTAGACTCACCACAAGAAGATGACAGAGATCAGAAAGTCTGTGGCCTCTGCCAGAGCCAGGCCTGGTTAGGAGTGTTAGGACAAACACAAAATTTCCCCCATGACAGATGACTTGTTTGGTAGAGTGAAGACATTGGTGGCAGAGGTACCTCTTCCACAACAGTATGGTTGTGACGTGTGAGTAGGCTTGGGCTGATAGTTGGTTATT
>NW_010147218.1:0-9473 GCF_000699245.1 Pterocles gutturalis | reverse complement strand
TCCCTAGAAGAAAGCTTAAATAAAGGATTTTCCAAACTGCCCAAGAGATGTAAATTTGGAACACTGGTTGGAAAGAGGCTTCTAATTTTCTTTAGCAGCCTGGGAAACCTCAGGCTTAGCATGAGACCTTTTTTGCATTACTGTGATTTTCAGCCATATTTATATATCAAGCTGCCCAAGTTTTCCAGTGTGCTACTGGGAGCTGAACCTGTTCAGAAAGCATTTTGTAGAAACAGTTGGCTCATTACCTCCTGCCTGCAAAGGAGGTCAAGGCATGCTCTGGAGGGTGATGTTGGAAGGTATGGACTGCTCATTCCTGAGGAAGGAGACAGATCAACTAAAAGTGAGGAGAGAGCTTTCTACAAACTTTAATATCCTGTGGAATTCTTCATTAATGTGAAATGTCTGGGAGTAGGTGATACTGAGCAGAGATAGGATTCTTAGTTGAGATTAGGAGCCCAATCTTGATGACTCAATGATACTCAAGTGTGAATGCACACATCCTGAAAGGCATGGAACATTCTAAGTCTAAGATGATGTGTCTTTTCTAAACCTTTTACACTTTGACCCAATGTTATGCTTTAGTAGCTATATGTCCCAGTTCTTACGGTCTAGCCTAAATGAAAAAGAAAAAAAAGCAGTGAATTTGGCTACTCTTTGTTTTCAGGTGTGTAACTTGATACATCTCAAAGTGACTTGATTCTCTGGAAAAAAAAAAGATAGCACCCTTTCCAACATGAAAAGAGAAACACCCAGAATTTGCTGATCAAATTTTAAAATATTCCTTGAGCCTCAAGGTCAAGGAAGGAATTTTCAGAAGAGCTCAGCATTATTATACCTCATTTGGATTTTACTCTTCACTTCAAAGTTAGTGATGTTAGCCCAGCATGAGAGCTTTTGAAAATCACACTGCACTGATTTAAACCTCACAGGCAGCGATTATACTGCACTGACACCACAGGTGTAAATCGGGTGTGTTACACTCTCAGGACTTGCTTCAGCAGTTCAGCCCAGGTACATCTCCTCCTTGGAGTAAGGTGCTAGATGTTCTTTCTGCGTACACTGTACAATTCCTTGACATAGTAGGAGCCTTTTACAGAAAGAACATTTTCTTGACGAGCTTTTCCCAGATGTCCAGGACTATGTGGAGCTTAGCTACCTTTCCATACAGGCTGCTCTATAATATGGAGACAGTACTAGAGCCTGGGTTTTCACAGTATGACACTTTGTATGGTCATTTACATTGATATAAAGGTCTACTTATAGAGATTCAAAATGTTCTTTAAAACAAAATGAATCAACTAAGAGGAAAACTCTTCAACTCTTCCCAGGGAAAATGAACACAAAAATCCTCTATAGGGAATCATGCTTCTGAAAAGCAGCTCATTTACTTTATGAGGCACTGTACAGTATGTGTTATGTGAGGAGCAACATTCAAAAACTAAGTTTGGTACTTAGAATTTAAAAAAATATGGTAAAGAATGGAGCTGACATTACCTCTTTGCCCCCAAATAAGGCATATATACCTAGCTTGTGATTTTGGGCAGATGAGTAAGAGAGTTTAAGTCATCTCTTCATGATCCCTCCAGACAAGAGAGAGAAGTATTGTTTATCCCTTTTACCTGAAGTTCTATATTACGCTTACTGATGCAGCTGTTGTTCATAAAAACAGCATGGGGGCAATGCTGCTGAGATTTGCAAATGTGCCAAAAGTTTTGATTTTAATATATTTTTTTCTTGCATCAGAATGTCTGTATTTATCAGAAGTCCTTTTACCTGCAGGTATGACAGCACAGGGAGGGACTTTCCAAGGACTGAAACGAAAGCAAAAGCCCAGATTTACACTGTCATGTAACTCACTGGTAGTTTGTTTGTCAAATGCATAAAAACACTGGTGGCATTTTGCATCTAAAGAGCCAAATATTTTCTGCAGATGTAATCGGGCATTCTCCATTGAAGTCAGCAAGAGCTGTCCACACATAGAATAGAATTTCATCCTATCTTGAGTCTGATCCTGTGATTCGAAAAGAAGACTAAAATGAAAGAGCTGGGAAAAAGTCAGGAGAAATATAAGAGAGACGGAAGGACAGGATGAAAGGCAGGAGAGGAAAGTGTTTATAACACAATGGGAGAAAAAGGGACATTGTTATATCTAAATAAATGCTTAGAGCTGATAATGGAAAGGAAATAATTTAATTGCAAACAATAGACTTGAGACCACAAGATGAAGAGTTCCTACCTCAAGGGAAGAGCCAGGTTTTAAGGGCATACAGGTACCTAACACCTTGTGAAATCAAGCAAATTGGTGCTTTGCCGGACGAATCAGATTTCTAAAGGTGCTTGGGCTCCAAGTCAGAGATGTAAATACCTTTACAAATCTGATCTTCTGGGCCCTCAAACCTTCAGTGTTAAGGAAATCTGTGTTCCAGAACTGGGATGCAGCTGATATGAATGAATACAGCATGACAGAAAAATCCCATGAGCCAAATCCTGAATGCCTCACTAGAGCCAGGAAAAGGAAATTTGCCCTTATAATGATAGGACAAAGACTGCAGGAAAGCCTCAGGATGTTCCATTGTGAATGCCAGTCTTGTAGAAGTAACTTTTAGAGACAGGCCAAAGTCAGTATTATTGTCTTTTGGTTGCACTCTAAAATTGCTGTGTATCTACTTTTAGCTTATGAGAATACCCTAGAACAACATCTGGTCTTCTGTTACATTGGCACTGTATCTTCTGCAGTGTTTGAGGAGATCATTCTCTCACAAAGAAGGCCTGGAGGGTGTGCTTATATCTACTAGCCTCTAGAGCCTTTGAGTTAGGAAGGATCTTGTGCTTGTCCTGACTGATACTAAGAGTATTCCTGAGAAGTAAGCATGTGTAAATAATTTCTGTGGATGTGGGAAAAGTAGAGCAAGAAGATAAACATGTTCAGAAAAATCTTGATACTTCTTCAAAGACTAGCAGTATTTTAGAATTCTTTCAAGTTGGGTTTTATGTTTGGAAAAAGTGTCTGTTCTCTTTCTTTTATTCCTGCTCCCCCTCCCCCCTGCCATGCCCCCACCCCGATGAAGGTGACTGGAAGTCTAAAAATCCTGGTAACTGGAAATATGGTCATAGGGAATAACTTTTTTCTCCTTTTGCTATTCAAGAGATCAATGGGAAGTTTGGGTTTATGATGGTTTAGCAACAGAAGCAATAGGTTACCAGGCATAAGATTAATATCTATTGTAATTGGGTAACTGTGAATAAAAGTTGCATGTAGCCAGTTAGAGAGTGAAATATAAGACAGGATAGCTGAGTATCAACAGGAGGAACTGTGTGAAGAAGAAGGAGAGCTTGTAGTAGATGGAATTTAAGGTATCCTTAATATGATGCACCAGCTGCGTTATCAGAGTGATAACAGTATACTGGTCCAGAAAAGGTCTTAAGAGGTCATCTTGCCTCCCCCATTCCTCCAAAAGAGTATAAAACAACACTATCTTTTCTGGAGGTTGTTTGTTTAACCTCATCTTAGAGATCTCCAACAACAGTGATTCCAAAGTGAATGTGTACCACCATTGCCTTCTTTGGCCTTTAGACATGTTTTTCCTGATGTTTAGTCTGAATCTCCCTCCCTGCAATGTAAATCTAACCCTTCCTGTTCTCTCCCTCTAGATGAAAAGAACCAGTTATTCCCCTCCTCTTTTTATATGTCTGAAGACTGTTAGTATGTCTCTCCTCAGTGCTCCTGCTAGCCTAAATAACTCCAAGCCTTTAAATAACTCTTTCTTTGCAAATTAAACATTCTCCAGACCTCTAATTGCTCTTACTCATGTCCTCTGCTTTCTCTTCAGTTGAGCCACATGTTTCTTGAAGTGTCGTACTCAAAATTGGACATAGTTGTCTAGCTGAGACTTTGCCAGTGCTGAGTAGAGCAGAAGAATCACTTCATACATCTTAATGACTTCACTCCTGTTTATGCCTCTCAGCCCTTTTTGCAACAACCGGACGTTTCCGACTCTCATTCAGCTTGTGATCCATTATAAACTCAAATCCCTTTCCTGCAGAAGCACTGTCTAAGCAGTTAGTTTCTATCTCTGAATTTGCAAAGTTGATTATATCTTCATAAATTCAATCTCTAACACTTGTTCATATGGAATTGCAGATTTATTTTTCAGACCATTTCTCCAGTTTGTCACAATTATTCTGAACTCTCATTCTATCCTTTAACGTACGTACTGCCCTCCAAACTTCAGATTATCTCCAAATGTAATACTCTCCATTACATCATATGACATAAATGGCAATATTACATAGTCAACAATGTGAGAAATCTGGGAAGATGTTGATTTGCTGCTTATGTTCCATTCTGCCTTAGAGGAATAAATGTTGTTTGGAGCCAAAGATTTTCTGGCAGGAGATGGGGAAGGAAGCAGGTGAAAAGATTTGTCTGAATTACCAGAAGATCGCTGGATGTCAAACCGCCACTGGAGACATGCTGAAGTATCTTAAACGTTTGCCTCATCTGCAGGCACCTGATACTGCCATATCATTGTACTTCCAGGACCATCCGAGGGAGGAGGATCAGGTTGGATAAAGTATGTGAGTTGAGCAGCAGCTGGAGAGAATTGAATGCATGGTGAAAAAAAACAAAGATCACAGCAAGATAAGGAAGAAAGCTGCACACAGGGAATAATAGCTGGAGAATTCCAGTCAAGTGAGGGTTGCCAAAGTTCAGCAGAGGTCTTTATCATGGTTGGCAGGGCAAGCTCTTCTTTCCCACACTGAATTTTCAAAGGAATTGAAATGCAGTCTGATGTTGTTGTTGTCTAACAAGGTGTCATTAATAGTTGGGGTCCTGTCAGGTTTCAAATGCATGATGCAGAAACAATCAAAGGAGTATAAGTTCTGCTCCAAAGGAGTATAAGTTCTGCTCCTGTGACCCTGATTTTACTCAAGTAAAGGAAGGAAAAGGACACAATTCCTCTTGCAACTGCATGGAAGAGCTAACTTACGAATCTCTAAAGGGTGAATTATTTGCAACTCTGGTGAAAGAATTGTGGGGCTATGGGCACTCCAGGTAATGAGACAGTGAGGATGTTGAAGACTTAGAAATTAACCCAGAGGATCAGATCTTTAGACGAATGTTGCAGTCTCCTGCATATCTTAGACATCAGCATTTCATTGTTCTTCATATCCCTTCCTTCTGATAATCACAGGGAATTAATGAATTTCCTGATTAATTTTGCCTCTCCTGAAGGTTTTTCCACCAAAGACAAGAGCTGGTTACATCTCTCAATCTCACTGAGAAAGCCATTGTCTCTAGTCCCCAGGGAAGCTGACTTTGGGAAGAGGAAAAAAGCTGCTTCCATAAAATAATTCCTGGACTCTAAAGTGTCTTCTCAGTTAAGCTGGAGAGATGATCTTAAAAGGGGAAGGAACACATTGCAGGATGGAGGTTTCCAGAAAACAGAGGACAAACTACTCATCTTGGATAGATCAGCTAACCTTAAGCCTGCCAATGTGGCTTCAAGCTCTGCTCTTTTTTTTTTTTTTTTACCTGGCTGGTTCCTAAGTTTTATTACCACTGGCTATTCCCACTCACAGAAAGAGCCCTTGCTCTTGCAGGAAAATTGATAGTGGCTTGTAAAAAAATGAACCTGCATTGCCATTCACTTCAAATACTTTCCCAGGGCAGTCTGTTGAGCAGCTGCTCCCTTCATGTTAGGCTGCTCATGATCTTCTTATCTTCAGACACTTTTCCTTGCCAGTTTGGGAAGAGGACTGCAAAGTGCATGGAATTTGCAATAAAGCCATTGATTGTCTTTACAAATCACTGTCCTGTACTTTATTCCTCCATGTCTTTGTAGCACTCTTTGTAGGACAGAGGAGGAGCATATTACACAAAGGTATGTGAGGATGTGGATTTTCCAAGTTAATTGCAATAGGAAGATGGCATTACCAAAAGCAATTAAGTGCCTTGTTCTCCTTTGCAGCTTTGCAAGTCTTCTCCTGAATCAGTAATGGTATCTGATAAGGGAGGAGCATCATCACCTCCTGTGGGGATTTGAAATGTGAGATTTTGACTCCCAGGTGTTGGATTCCTGGCTACCTGTAATTAGATGCATTAGAAGAAAGAACTTTTGGGTGTCTTGTGTTCTTGACACAATGATTGGTCCCGAGTCTCTGTATGCAGGAAATATTGTTACAAAAAGTGTTCTTTATTCTTTATTGGTCTTCTGTTGATGTGGTACTGTGCATTTTTAGGTAATCCTGTAAGGTAGGTCAGTCTGTCAAACACATTTCTGCAATAACTTTTTGCAGAAAATGGTCTGATTTAGAAACCGTTGTGCACATAAGTAACTTTTTTGACAAAGACTATCAAATTGATTCACACGCATGACGCTTTTCATGAGCAGAAGTGTTTGTAAAATTGGCCTCTTGGTCCTTATTCATCCAAACAATGTCATACAGAAACCAACTAAACTTTTGGCAACATTTATATTTCACTGTACAACACACACCTTTTCTCTGGGACTGCAGAGAATTTTTTTCTGTAACAGTCCCCATCCAAGTGCTGAACATGATCTCCACCGCAAGGAAAAAGGAGGGGTAGTTTTTTTCCGGAGGACTTCTGAAGCTCCACAACTTCTAAGAGCAAGGATAACATTTCCAGGGGCCAATGAAAAATGTGTTCAATCACATGACATGTCACACTTCATATAACATGACTTTTTTTTTGGTTAGCACCGACCATAAATTTCTATGCTTAAGCAGACCCCTCTGCAATGCTGCCAGCAGTTCTATTTGGTCTCCCATTCCCTTTGCACTTTCCAGCTAAACTGTAACTGTCCCTTATGCAGATGAATAGATGGAAGGGAAGCTCACTGAGCTCACGTCTCTCCAGCAAGCAGGATGACTTTTGCAACCATAATCTCCAAGTAAATTGCATAAAGCTGTTAACATTTTTATAGGTGACTGCATAATGTTATTGCATAAATGCATTTGACAGATTAATGTATTTTACACAACTTCCCTAGAAAACAATATAAGCAGTATCAATAAATGAAAAGCAATGTACTTCATTATGTTTTATAATTTATATTTCTATTAAAATCTGTGACCCATCATAGCATTGTAAATCTATAAACCATTTTTTGAATGGCAGCAAGTTGAAACAAATTTCTAAACTTTTCCTGTTGGCATCTCACTGATGTGGGAAGGACAACAGAATAACCCTCACCCCTTCAGGTAATGTCATAAAACTGTACACTTCATGAAATGGTACACTTCTTTGCAAGAAGCTAGGCCAACAGTAATTGCTATTTTTATTCTGATGAACAAGTGACTATTTTATAATGCTGAGAAAGTTTTATTACTCTGCCAATGAAATACACGTTAAAACAAATCAACCAGCATCATGTCAATGAATTAACAAGTAATACATGAAGAAATCATACTTGACTAGTTTAGTCAGTTTTAGTCGATGGCCTGATTCTGAACTCACAGAAGTTTTGCACCGATATAACCAGAGGTTACAAAGGTAGCATTCCCAATTTATGAAATCCTTCAGGCTTCTCTTTTTTGAAAGTTAGTTCAAATGCTTAATAAGCTTGTTTAGAGACACTTTAAATTTCTGGAAAACTTCTTAGAAGCCTAGCCTACTCACACACTTACTTCAGATGTCAGGTCTTATCAGGTATTTATGTACCTCGTAAAGCCCTCCTTTTGTTGGGTCTAGCACTACAAAATACCTTTCTACAGAACGTGTGAGAAGTTACACTGATTCTACATTGAAACAGTTTCATATCCACCAGTATCTGCAGGATTGACCTATTTGTCTTTACAAATGTGAGTAGACTTTAGATTTTAAAAATCCCACACACAGCTAAGCCATTTTATTGATTGAGAATTAAACACACTATCCAATATTTTAAATACAGACACCAAGTGCACTATGGAAAACAAACCAACTTAGACATTATCCTGAGAAAAAGAAAGAGTGAAACTAGCCTCTTGGCTTTACCTGTTCAAACCGTGTGCAGCCACTAAACAAACGGTGCAAATGTAGTCTGTTACCGTAACAAATGTTACTTACTTGAATAAGGCCCTCCTAAAATAATTTAATTGTAAGGTTAATAGAAATTTTCAGTTTAGTCTTTATGCCTAATTTGGCAGGCTGAGAATATTCCACCACAAATCTTCATATGATTTTAATGTAAGAAGTTCTGTTATGTTTGGACAGAATATATTTGAGATGTTTAATGAAAATCGGGTACATTGTTTTGGACTCCCACAATGTTATATCTCAAAACAGTTTTAATTACAGTACAGTTGATGTAAGTTGGTTTTGGTGTATATCGCTGTCTTCAATTAGTTTTAATTTAATTAGTTATAAAAATTGGCATCCAAGCACATCTGGAGCACAGTAGTGTTTTAAATACTGACTAATCATTTAGGGTGAGTTTCATCTTAATGTTTTAGTGCATTTTAAATAAAACATCAGCGTTCGATCATTGCAGGGATGGGAGTATGTACGCACTGAGGTTCTTGTCCCCAGCATTCCATCAGCTAACTGCTTGTTAAAACATGCCCTAAATTTTGACTGTCATCAATAAAATTATTCTGAGCATTATTTTTGGCTTCCAACCCCACTCCAGTCATGTATCAAGACGACAGTAAATCTAACTGCACAGTTACTTACTGCATTGAAAATACTGCAGCTACATGGCAAAACACTGACTTCATACAAATTTGTGCTGCTGGTTTAAATGTATTTTAAAAAATTGTCAGCAGCTGGATCAGGTAGTGGCTATCCATAGGACCTGAAGCCAGGTCACGCGTTCGTGGAACAAAAGTGACATAAATGTAAAGGTGATGTGTTTCTGGCTGCACCTGATGTAGACCACATCTGTGGTGCAGAGTGACCTGGCGGCACGCTCACCTGATACTGGCAGCCAAGGAACTGTGGCTTGACTTGGTTGAGCTAGAGTATCCACTTAAGCCAGCCCTTCTGTACTGGTTTAAAGCCTTGCTGCTGTTATTTCATAACCAAACTGAGGCCGTGGTTCCATCTTGCCATCCCTCGGCAGCAAGTTTGTTCAAGTGGGTTGTGTGACCGAGCATCCCACACTTCCCACCACTTTGTCCTCTAGCTGCTGCAGCTCGCTGCTTGGGTGCTTGCGCTCTCGGTTGCAGAGCTGAAAACAACTTCTCCACCAGGAAACTTTAGGTCCCCTAAAAATCCTTTGCTTTTTCATGTGACTCAGGATCAACACCGTGTTTCGGGGTGCGAGCACCCCAGCAGCGGGCTCGGCACAACCCAGGGGCATGGCAGCTTCTCCCGCTGAGGAGCAGGCGGCCGAGGATGGGGTGAGCCGGGAAGAATTTAAACTCGATGCGCTTCCCAGGGGAGAGTAACCCGCCCTGGCGCCAGGCTGCCTGTTGCCTGGAGTTCTGCGTGGGAGCGGGTGAAACCCCACCCGGTGCCCAAG
>NW_010147217.1:2072-8038 GCF_000699245.1 Pterocles gutturalis | reverse complement strand
CCAAACCATTCTATGATTCTATGAATATAACACCTTTGTTTCATTTCTGTGTGCTTTCATCCTTCTATGAAGTAGTCCATCATTTTGGGAGTAGTCTAACTTCTAAGGAAGCTAATATTTCTTGCCAGGTAGTACCATGCTTATGACTTTTTATAAAAGCACATGTTCTGATCCAGCTACTTTCAATGGTGTTTTAGAGGTGCATGGTACACCTTCCTATAGTTGCCTCTGCACTTTTCTGTACTCCTGCCCCTCCTCCCAGCTCCCCAAGACTGCAGCTCATTCTCTGTTGTAAAGTGGTCCTCATAGATGTCTGGAATGGACTTTAAAAAAAAAGTGTCCTTACTTTGTTTTTAAGTATTTTATTTCTTCCCAGTGCTGAGCTGCTTTTTTGTTTCTGTTGTTTTGTTTGACAGGCTGGTTGTAGATAGAACAGTTTTCCATAAGGAATTGAAATCATACATCAAATGTATTGTTTTATATGTAAGCCACTTGAGAACAATGAAAGCAGTTGCTGGAACCCAAGTACCATTACAAATAGATTTATTGTAGTGTGTTTTCTCCCATCTTTTTCTAGAAGTTATTACTTTAATCTTAAGAATTTATGTAAGCAGGCTTGTAGCTTTTGTATGCTTTATGCATTCACTTTTGAGACTTTTTATCTATTTAGTGGCATGGTGTTTAAAACCAGTGTTATCAAGGAAATAATTTCAGCTTTACATCATTTTTTTTTTATATTTCCCTCTGAATGCTACGTATAAAATAGCCAGATGGTAATACAAAAGAGTTATGGTAAATGTCATGGAAACTTATCCTCACAATGCCCTTTAGCTTGGTGTGTTCATCTCAACCTACAAACATCAAGAAGAGGTAAAGATGTAATATCCCTTTGTCACAAAATTATATAAAATTTCAATGTCTTCAAACTTTAAATATATCTAAGAAAAAACTTACTACAAATATGTGCAATTAAAGTCATTCTAGCATTTGTGAAAGAGTAGAAATGCTTTTAAATGTCTCTCTCCTCCTCAGCAAGAACAAAGCTGTTTTGAAGTGAAAATAATTCCCAAACTATAATTATGACAAACTAGATCAGATGTTCCTAAGAGAATACATCTTTATTTTTCTGTAATTTTAATACTGTACCTAAATCAGATCTCAAAGAGGGAGAAAGTTATTTGCATATTATTGACCCAGAACTTAATGCATTCAGTAAGCATCAAAATAGAACAACACATTTCATTTACAGCAATATCTTAAAAACTGTAGTCATCATACTGGATGAACTAGAGTCTTGATAATTTTTTTTGTCTCTTAGTCTCAGAGGATACAAGACTGACAATTACTCAGGAAGTATATTTAAAGTTCACTGCATTGATAGGTGAAAAAACTGCTGATTATATAGTAGTTATAAAGGTGGTGTGTTTCCCCAACATTTCTCACACTTTACCAATCCCAATAGCCACATGTATTAAAATTGGTGTTGTTACTGCTCTTATTTTACTTTAGGTGAGCCATTGGAGGAAACGTAGTACTGATAAAGCTGACAATACAAGAGAAATGCAGCATTCTTGCTGAGTATTCAACCAATGTCCAAAAATAATGGAGATAATGTAAATGCTTGGTTGTGAAGCCATGCTCATCATGGTTAACAGATACAAGATTATTAAGCCACCTAGAGGAGGTGGTTACATTCTTTCAGATGTAACTTTCCCCAGATTGACATGAAGAAATTAGAAAATTAAATATCTCAGTGAAAAAAATAACAGTAATGATCAAATGAAGACAAAACCCACGAGGACAAATTAAAGGGGCTAAAAGAGCCAAAATTGTAGCTGTGTTGAACTAGACTGGTAATCAAAGTGTTGTGACTGAGCAGTGGGCAATTTCCTGCTGTCTAGGGCAGTCCTTGCCTTCTCTGTGAGAGTGGCACAGAATTTATTGTTATATTTCAGAAATTCATTTGTTGGGGAAGAGAAAAAGGCTATTTTACTTTATGCATGTATTTCTCATGTAGCACCATTCAAGTAAGTTTGCTGAAGTGATGTCAGCAGCATCTCAGTTTTGCTGTTTTTCTGCCTAGAAGTCTATGGTGTATATTTTAGTTAAAATTTGGAAGTAAGTGAGGTACACTCCTACCTCACAACCACTGGAACATGTTAAAAAAAAAAAGTCAAAACCTTTTGACGCTTGCTCTTTTTGAATTTCTTCAATTGAGGCTGAAAACAAGTGACATAGGATGCCAGAAGGCAAGAGTGGACTTTCTGCTTCTTTGATGATGACTCCTTTGAACTTGTTTCGTAAAGAAATCAAAGTGATACCTAACTGTACCTAAGTGATTCTACTAGCCTGTACTGTAGGGTAGATGCATAGATTTGACCATACTTCTTTTTAGTTCATGAGGAATCTCACAAGTGCTAATTGCTACTGCAACAGTTTTGTTAAGAGCTCTTTCATTAATTAAAAAATAATTGCTGTTGAATGGACAACAGTGGTCCTGTGGACACCACAGCAAACCAAATCCAAACTACTTCCATGGCTACCTACTAAAAAGTCTGGATGGAGGGTGACCTGAAATAACTGGGTGAGTGTCACAGGGCCTTTTGTCATTTTCTTTTTGGCTTTTTCTGTGTCAAACTTTTCTGCTAATAGGTCCTTACTTTCAGTGTGCTCCACCAGTTTTTTTTCCACTAAACATTTGTCTTTAAACATTAAGGTTTCCTTGGCCCTTCTAACTTCCACATCTTCCTTAATATTGGGGATAAGAAGTTATTTCTTTCTATCGGAAGAAGCCTGCAGGTAATATCAGCTTCTTTATAATGCTCTTTGGAGAGAAGAAAAGTAAAACCACCCACTTTTAGCCCAGTGTCTTTGCTGGTCAGTAAAGCTGATATGAAGAGGAAACAGATGTGTAATGCTTCTTCACTCTTGTTTTGTGCATATTTTCTCACAAGGGCATCAAAACGCAGAATGCAGTACAATGAAATAATAATAGTACTCATAACGAAAGATGGGATAGGTGATGTCAGACTGTTGCGTGGGTGTGAGTCAATGGAGTCCTGTTTAGTTAACCCTAATTTAGGTTTTTAAGCATTAACCCTTTACAAGGAAGTTTTCATGCATACCTTCGGTCTCCTGGGGGTTCTGTGGTTCCATGATAAGTGTTTTGCTGATTGGTTTTAGGATGCATTGTAGAAATACGTTCAGTTTTTTTAGTAAGAAATAACTATCGGCTTAGAAAAACAGCACATCATCTAAGCTGAGTTTGTTATGTAGAGAAAAGTAGGAATCATCTTCTCTTTTTTCCTTTCAAATCTGGTATGGCATGAAGCACGTGGTGGACACAGCAATTCAGAACCTGAGCTCTCATTTATTTTCTAGTATGTAAGAGAATTTGAAATTCGTTTCGAGTTCCAGTCCAAGAAGCTCAGTTAGGGCTCTGTGGCCATAGAATATTCTTAAAAAAATTGAAGTTGCTAAGTTTGAATATGTTTCTGGAAGTTGCCAGTAATAAAAACTCACAGGAGCAAAATGCACTAATTCCTAATAAAATGCACTTGCTGTGCTTGGCCACATTGTAACTAATAAATAATTTTTTCTTATGTATGTGTAAGATAATATATAAAAACAATCTCCTTCACCGTACAGCTTTAGAGGCAACTCACTTATCTTTTTTGCATGCATATCGATAACAGTTTGAAAAAAAAAAAAGCAAAACAAAAAAGCAAAGGAAAAAGGAAGTCTGACTGAATGATGCATTAGAAAAATTAGCATGTAAACAGCATTTTCTGTTTCATGTTTTGAAAATATGTGTAGAAATATATTCAGGCTCCTGTTTTCTGTTAACTGGTCAAGAGAGACATTTTTCTAATTTCTTTCAAGAAAATTTGTATTGAGTATAGGTGCCCTTATTTAATGTGATCACTTTCATGGAGGTATTTCTGTATGGCTTTGTATTTCTGTCAGTATAGTAGTTCTTTCATATGATTCTCATTTTCAGTCTCTCTAGTTTTACTTGAGAGAGTTGCAGAACCCACCATCTTGAATCCATTGTCTCTTTACTGTGATGCATGCAAGGAGAGCAGTTCTAACCTTCCAATTTGAAGTATAAAATACTGGATTGCACATTCGAAGTGAAATTAAAATGATACATAGAGAAGTAGATAATTTTATAGGCTACTGTTCTATATTATGGAATGATAAATAATGATGTAAAATATGTTTTCTTTTGCATGTTTAAATTGCTTAGTGTATGTAACTGAATTTGAAAGAAATTAAAAAATGAGTGCTCAGCCTTGCTGAAGGACTTGGAGAAGTGCTTTATTCTTACTGTCTTTTCTAATAAATAACCTGCTATGAATACAGCATCTTGTTTAGATCTTAAGTTTTAACTAGACTTTGACAGATTTAAATTTAGTCTGTCCACTGTAAGAGTCTGTATGGCCACTATTTTTCTGGCTGGAATGAAGTTAAGGTTTTTTTTTTATTTTTGACTGAAGCAGTGTTGATAGCACTACAGTGTTTTGGCTGTTGCTGAACAGTGCTTGCAGAGCGCCAAAGCTTTCCTTCTGCCAGACAAGCAGGCTGGGAGGTTGGAGGGGATATAGCTGGAACTAAACTTTATAATGAAATAAGTAGTATCAATTAATCTAATTGGATTTAAAACTTGTGAAGAGATATTACAATTCCACCAAGAAAACAATGTCAGAACTGTGAATTATTCCTTGCACATGCAGTTTTCTTAAGCTTGTGGTGTTAGTTCAAATTAATTTTTTTTCTAAAAAAAACATTGACTATGCAGGTGGTGCATCAGAAAAAAGGCAACGAAAGTTCAATGTTTTTATTTTGGTTTATGGAACTTGCCTTGCATTAGCCTATTACTTTGCCTTACTCCTTTTTTTTGTCTTTGGAGTGACTCAAATTAACACAAATTGCGTATTCTGGGATTAGCAAAACTCTGAATAAGGGTATAGATCAATAGAGAGTGTTAAGGGATTATTAAACAAACAAATTTGTATTCACTTTTCCTGTTATTTTCAACTACATTGTTACATAATTAAAACTCTTTTAAGTACTGAGGATTGATGCTTGCATTCATTCTTGATACTAGTATTGCCTAGCTGTTTTAAGAAGGACGTTATTTGGTTTATACATGTGTGTACGCACACATATATGTGACAGCGTCGTGATAGAGTAAATTAGCAAGCAGCAACAACCTTTGGGCATTTTGGACAACTCCCTTCACTTCACACAGTAACTCTTCTCACAAATCTTTTACTGTTGTGACTCACCATTTGTGAGGGGCGTGCCTGAGTTAACAAGAATGTATGTGGCTAAGAAAAGGTTTTGGTTATTCTAGAGGTTTGAATGCTTGACAGTGTAGATGTGGAATAAATGTGTTGGTTTTCACTTTATTTGCTCTTAGAGTGTGTGTCACACTTGGTTATCATTTTTAAAGCTTCAGCTGTGGGAGAATGATACTGGTCTGAGAATGATGTCACAGCATGAAAAATCCAGAGAGGCTTTTCCAGTCATTCTTCATTTAAGTACAACATCTCACCCACTGGCAGAGATAAGGACTAGATGGCCTAATATGTCTGCTGTGCCTCTGCCTTCTGTGATTGTATGAGTGATAGGGCGGTACAGGAGATCAACAGTGAGTTTATTGGCAGTTGCAGAAAGACAAGACACTAAAAATGCCTGCACATCCTAGATGTGGATATATGATTGCACGTGGCAGTTACTTGCAGAGATCACACTTGAACACTGGGAAGTTACTTTTTTCCCTCCTTTTGCCGGTCCCCCAGGAAATTATGGCTTTTGCTATTGAAGTTGATACCTCTTAGTTACTCAGATGATCAGTTTTCATTGCATTTTTAAAGCAAAAACAATATGTTGGCATGAGTGAGAACTGATACAGGACACTTCCTTTCAAGTTGTCTCTCACCTCTTAGGACATCTGGAGA
>NW_010147217.1:0-2021 GCF_000699245.1 Pterocles gutturalis | reverse complement strand
TCAAATTTTATATCAAAGATTCTTAAATAAATTGCAATGGGGAAGAGAAGAAACTATTTTTGAAAGGTATTATATATTAAAATAAGATTAAAATAAGAACTGCCCAATTTTGATAATCAGAACTGGGCTAGGAACTTGAAACTCGGAAGGCTCAGGCAAATTCTACAATGTTTCTGTTATATAGCACATTCTTTATTTTGAGATATATACCAAGAGAGGTTTTAGCTCAGAGCGTATATAATCCATCTAGAGCTTTGAAAGGTATCTAGAGCAGTTAGTTATTGAAGTTGAATTGGAGATTTGAATTGTAATTGGAATTATTTCTAAAAATATAATATATTAAAGAAAATAATTGTTATAACTGTCCAAAATGTGATTGTATTTTTTTTTAAATACAGGAAATAACATTTTAATAAGTGTTAAAATTTGGGAGAATTTGGGCATGTAAGGGAGACTTCTCATTAGTCTCCTTTGAATGCCCTTGGTAAATTCAAGAAGTTCTTGCAGTGTATAAGCTGGTCCAGCTAACATCAGCATATGATCTGGACTCACCAGTGCAGATTCAGTTGCTAGCTGAGGTTTTTTGCAATAAAAAAAATATTTGAAGATTCCTCACAAAGTGAGACCAGCTTTGGTATAAGGAGTTTTGCCATGCCCTAGTGTCCAGGACACTTAGACATGAGAGGGAAGAGGACAGTGTTATATGCATCTCTGCTTACTTCACGTACTCATTATCTTTCTCTAGGTCTCCATATGAGTATTCAAAAAACGCTATCTTGAATGTATAGTGGAAAAGAGAAAATTGTATTGTAGTAGTTCTTGTATTACTTGATCTAAATTTACTAACATTTGGGAATGAAAATGAATCCTTCAAAATGGAAAATTTACGTTATTTTCTCTATAAGTTTCCCTGATAACTGTGGATTGCCTTATTTGTTGAAAATACATACTTCCCAATACAGAGTTAATTCTTTGTGAACTGAGTTTGAAGCAAAGTTCTGCTTTGTGACTTAGGATATATTATGCAGTTGATTGACAAAATTTAAATAGTGTAGACATGGCAGGTATTTGATGGAAGTGAAAGTAGAAGCTTGAACAAGTTTGTTCTCTCAGAGGAAGATGAGGGTCTTCAGCAGAAATTGTGGAATGCTTTTTGTGAATGATCTCACCTTAAGTTTTGAGCATGTTGAGTTTTTGGATCATCTAGCTGTTTATTAGAAGGTGCTTGCTTTGCTGGTTATAAAGGTAACAGTTTTGGGTGTGTTGCATTATTGTAGAGAAAAGAATTTAAGTAATATATAATGGCTTTCTGCTTCAGCTTAGTTTCACCAACTTTGCAGTGAGAAAGTGAAGCATACAAAAAGAAGCTATGCAGTAGTAGGATGGGTGAGAGGACAGTATTGTATGGTGAAAAAAGCATGGACAGGAAGCTTAAAGAATATTAATGATGAATTAGGTGCCTCACTTGACCTGTTCACAAACAGAGAAGGACTGGTGGGAGATGTGGTGATTGGAGGCCGTCTTGGGCTTAGCGACCATGAAGTGATAGAGTTCTCGGTCCTTGGTGAAGTAAGGAGAGGTGCCAGTAAAACCACTAACATGGATTTCCGAAGGGCAGACTTTAGGCTCTTTAGGACGCTGGTTGTGAGAGTCCCTTGGGAGACTGTCCTGAAGGGCAAGGGGGCCCAGGAAGGCTGGACATCCCTCAAGAGGGTGGTTTTAAAAGCACAGGAACAGGCTGTCCCCATCTGTAGAAAGACAAAGTGGCAGAGAAGATGACCAGGCTGGCTAAACAAAGAGCTTTTCCTGGGACTCAGGGAAAAAATGGAGAGTCTACAATCTCTGGAAGAAGGGTCAAGCAACCCAAAAAGTGTACAGGGATCTTGACAGGCCATGCAGAGTTAAAATTAGGAAGGCAAAAGCCCAACTGGAACTCAACCTGGCTGCAGTGGTAAAAGATAATAAAAAATGTTTTTTACCAAATTGAGTGAATGTGTTGGTCTCCTTGAGGGTAGGAAGGC
>NW_010147216.1:0-719 GCF_000699245.1 Pterocles gutturalis | reverse complement strand
AAAAATTTACTTTGTCTCCTGAAACTTTTTGGACTGTCTGCTCTGCAACAGTTGTCTCGGTGACGGTAACCTCGGCAACTGTTGGCACGGCGACGATGTTGTCTTGGCGTCAGTTGTCTTGGCGACGGTTGGAGTGGGGATTGTTGGCGTGGGGACGGTTGTCTCAGCGCTAGTTGTCTCAGGGATGGTTGGCGTGGGGATGGTTTTCTCGGTGACGGTTGTCGTAGGGACCTTTGGCGAGGGGATTGTTGTATTGATGATGGCTGGCGTGGAGACAGTTGGCGTGGGGACGGTTGTCTCGACGATAGTAGATGTGGCGATGGTTGTTTCGGCAACCGTTTTCTCGGCGAAAGTTGGCATGGGAACGATTGGCGAGGGGATTGTTGTCTTGATAACAGTTGGCGTGGGGACGGTTGTTTCAGGGACGGTAGACGTGGCGACGGTTGTCTCGGCGATAGTTGACGTGGCGACGGTTGTCTTGGCGACGGTGGGCGTTGGGATGGTTGGTGAGGGAATTTTTGTCTCGGCGACACTTGGCATGGGTACGGTGGTCTTGGCAATGGTTGGCATTGGGACGCTTGGCTGGGGACGGTTGTCTTAGCGACGGTTGTCTTCTGGACAGTTGTAACGGTGACGGTTTGCGTGGGAACGTTTGGTGAGTGGTTTGTTGGTGTTTTGGATGGTTGTCTAGGAGACGATTGTGTTGGGGACAGTGTGGC
>NW_010147215.1:0-37516 GCF_000699245.1 Pterocles gutturalis | reverse complement strand
GTGGAATGGGGAATTGGGGAGAAACTGGGTGCAAAAGCTGATCAGGGGGTGGAAAAAGAGGAAACTGAAAGGAAAAAAAGCATGCGAAAAGTTGCAGGTAGTGGAAAAAAGCATTGTGGAACGCTGACAGGGAAAAGTGAGGAGAGCTTGGATAAGAAGATTTTAAAAGCACTTGGTGATGTGTGGGGTGGGATTTGTGGCAAACAGCTAGGTCTGAGCCAGCCTCCCTTTGCGGGGAGCACAGACCCCTGCAGAGCAGAGCAGAGCGTACCCTGCCTGTGCGGCACGGGAGGAGCGTGGCTGCGCGGCACCCTGCCTGTAAAAGGAGTTAACCAGCAGAGATGCAGTCATCTCCACCGAACGTGTCTAAAAATAGGTGAGATGAATTGCAGTCCCGAGGACAAAATGTTACAGTAAATGAATACAAACAACCTCACGTTATCTAGCCGGGTGCATTCATGCCTCCTCCATGCATGTGCACGCTGGGGGTAGGCGCCCAGGTCCAGGGTTTGTGCGCATTGGGTGAACAGTGGCATGTACCTGGCTGGGACGTTCGTGTCTCATATCTTCTGTGCCAAAGTCCTCTGCACCTCGAACCCTGGGAAACTGGGCCGTGGTGCTGGAGTAGGCTGTAGTTCCCCAAGTGTCTGCAGTTTGTATCGTAACTCCTTCCCAAGAGTCTCAAGGAAGAGCAGGGAGGTGTGCGGTGGTTTTGGGGTGGCTGCTGCTGACCCTATTGCTCTCTGCTTTGCTACAGAAGGGGCTGCAGGGTTAACCCAGACCCTCACCTGGTTTTAGATCAGCTCTGCAGGCTGCCTTCACCTGGTGGGGGGGTCACTTTGCTTTGACCAGGAGGTGCCACCATGACAGGGAAGAATGATGCCCAGTCCCTCATGGTGTCATTTGCCTTGTGCCACCTCGCTGGCTGTCCTGAAGGAGAGAGAATTTCTTTTCCCCCAGTGAAAGAACTGGTTAGGAAAGGATAAAACTACATCTCTGCAGGGACAGCCATGGGACATGCCAAGAGAAACCCAGGCACATGCAGTTATTTCATGGGATCCCCCATGCATGGCATGGATGGTCTGAGCAGGGCATGGATCTGGAGCCCATCCACATTGGAGATGTCCTCTGGCCGCCCCAGACAGCTCCCAGCAGCCCTGCTCTCCTTCTCCAGCCTGGTCCCCGAGCTCATCTCCATCTCCCAAATTAGGTCTGCAGGTCCCTCGCCTCATCTTTAAAACATTCTGTGCAATTAACGTGCACGGGCATGTCCTTGGCCGAAAATGCCCCCAAAGGATGGGCAACGAGAGGAATCATGCAGTCTGAGTGCAGCTAGGGCTCACGGTTACTTGTAGGAAAAGCTGTGAATGTATCTCTGCACCAAGAAGTGGCAGTTTGCTTGTGGAGGTCGTGACTTTCTGGTGCTACTTGTTTAACAGTCTCCACTGTGGGAGAGAACAGTTTTAACCTAGTAAGGGTGACGTTGGGCAAGCGCTCTTAGTGCTTGGGTCTGATCAGTTGTTATTGAACTCCTCTTTCGCTTAGTCCTTTACTGCTGCCTGCTCATTCTCATGCTGCGCATTTCCTCTGCCTGCAAAAGCACTTAGAGAAGCTTGGGTCCCCAAGTCACATATTCACAATATTTATGCCTCCTGGATGATTTTCCAGGGAAGCTCTTAATCTCGCAAGTCAATAAAAGACTTTTTTTTTTGTCAGAACTAATACTAGCAAGGTGTGGAGTTCATTCTCAGGCAGCAGGTGGGTTAGAAAGATGTATTTTTGTACAAATAATTTTGTAAGAACTCCCTCCCCCTTCCTCTATGCTTTCATTTGCTTCTGTATCCTGGGGTCTCAGAGGACAAGGGTTTCTAAGGGCCAGTGGCTGTCTTGAGATCACTTGATGGCAGCGCTCGCAGGAGCAGCACGGAGGCGGCCGTCCCTGCATTTCCACATTCATGTTAGCTGTTGAAACATGTTGTCTGACAAGAGCTATAGGGTATCACCCCACTAAATTCTTTATACCTGTTTAGAGGGGATTAGCAGAAACCCAGTAAGCCGGTTTCTGATTACTGTAATAGTTCCCAGATTATTTACTTTAGAAGCCTGGGTGAAACATTACTTTGTGCCTTCCTCTGTCATCCCTCAGGCTGAAAGTGAAATGGTCCTGGTAAAAAAGACTGAGGTCAGGAGATGCTCAAAGTCTATATATGGGATTATTTAGCCTGCGAACTAATGGGCTTCACATGAAATATCTAAGATCACTGCAAAAACTCTTCCATTCCTTCCTTTCTACTTACCCCATCCAGTAATAAGACATACAGTTTGCATGGTGAAATTGCAAGGATGTGCACACAGGCTTGGAGAAAAAATTAGTTGTGGGCTCTGCATGGAGCTGACCTGGGGAATTCCCTGCTGCAGGATGCTCTGAGCCCACCTGCGCCGAGGGCAGCGGGGCTGGGGGAGTGCCCGAGCCACCCCCTCGCAGCTTTGCGGGCTGAGATACGCAGCCACGTGTGGGGTGTCGGCAGCAGCCGTAAGCTGATCATGTGGAAGGAACTGGACGGGATTTCTGCGCCGCGTGGGTGGCGTTGCGCAACAGCCTCTGTTGCTGATGGGCCGGGGATGTCTTCACACTTTGGCTCTTCTCCATGTGCTGGTGAAGGGGAGGGGGCTGCAAGGGCACCGCGTGGCCCATGGCAAAGGCTCAAACTCCAAATAAGAACATTTGCCCAGTTTTCTACTAAATACAGCACTTGAGAAAGTGACAGCCTTAGGTTTTGTAACTCCTTAGACCTAATGTCACAAATGATGAGCCAAAGGTGTGTCACACAGGCTAGCACTAGCCCCATGGCCGTGTCAAGAGCTGCAGGAGCAGGACCCAAAAGGCTGGGTTTTTTCCCCAAAGTTGGTGTGAGCTCCAGCACATGCCGTGTGGGGCTTGCAGCAATGCTGGGTGGCTGCTTCTGGGAGGGTGCTATCAGTGGGGTGTCTCTGAGCATCCTGCACCGATGGGCTTGGGGTGCAGAGTCTGCCCCGAGCTGCCTCAGCTGCAGTCCGCCTCTCCAGTTTCCACCAGCTGAGGATCTGGCCGCTGCCTCAAACCAAGCGGTTACATAAATAACGTGCAGCTTGAGCTATGTTAGAAAGCCCCACCCTTTTCCTGCAGTTTTAGTTAGAGGGGCCGTGCTGCTTGTGATGCTTTATCATAACAGAAAATGAAGACAAACGTGGAAAAACAAGGTAATAGGATGTTTGTTTTAAGGTATGCGGCTGGGCTTTTTGTCTGTGGAGGGCTAGAAGGTACATTTTCTTCAGTAGATGTTTTTAGATTTTATTTCTTTAAGCAAGGAGTCGTCAAGTAGACTAAGTAATTATTATATATAATCTTAATTGTCGTTGTATCTAAGAAAGAGTTTAATTGGAAAAGATACGTGTGCGCTGTCCAAACATTGCCTCACTCCTGGATGGCATATTCAAATCAAAATAGCTTGGTATGCATATGGCAGCTGACTAACCGGTAGCCTGATGTTTCGGCAGGGCTGATACTCGCACACCGTCCTGGCCCAGGTGTGGTCTTCAGCACAGAGAGGCTGGCACTGAATAATTCAGCTTCCAAAGAGCGAGTGCAGCACGGCTGGGTGGACACAGTGAGGGCAGGTGCTGGGTCATAAGGGGGCAAGAAGAGCCGTGGGGGTTTTGTGGACCTCCTGTGAGTAACCACGCAGCAGCCACACATGGTGCCTTCTGAGACTAAGAGATCTCAGAGCTCCTTTCAGAAGTGGTGCAGCGTGATGCCTCAGGTGACCATCCCGTTTGGAAGTTCATGTTGGCTGTCTGTCCATCTGCTCCTCTTGGATGTGTTTGAATTTTTTAATCCATTTCTGCACTTGAGCTTCTGTGCTTGCTCCAGTTACATCAAATGCTGTGATAGCAAAGCCTTTAAAGGTGTGCTTAGGACCACAGTGTCCCCCAGGTTTCTGCATACTACATGGGCATCACTCAGAGACTGGGCAGTGCTGGTCCTGGGCCTTCGGGTGGTTTGTGCGTGGCTGCTTGTTGCTCTCTCAACACAAGGACCTCAGTCCTGCTCTGGGTAAGGAGGGAAGATCTGCTGGAGCCTCACCAGCCAGAGATTGCTATAAAGTCTTTAAAGAAATTCAGCTGGACCTGGCTGCCGGGAAAGTCTCAGGACTGAAATAAGAGTTTTCTTTTGCTTCCTTGGTCCAGCAAAACATGTTCCTCCCTGGTGGGCTCTCCAACCCTGCTGCCTGGCAGCCCTGGTGCTTCTGCCTGTGCCAGGGTTTCCACAGAAATTTCCCGTTCCTCCTGCACTGGGATTTTCTCCTCCAACCAGCGGGACTGGCTCTTTTCAGCATCCCATCAGGCTCCTCTGCCTGCACACAGCCAGAGCAGGACAATAGATGTTGCTCTGATGTCTGTCTGTTTGCTGCTGGGAGAGGCAGCACCAGCCTTTGCTTGGGGGAGAAGCAGGAGTTTCATCTCTTTCAGTTGAGGGTCTGTACAGCTCCTCGCAATGATTAGCTCTATGAATGACAATAATCTATAATTTGGGTAGAGCTGGGTCTTTCCTTTCAAGGATCACCTCCCAGAGTAACTGCTGAAGGACAGGTGAAGTCGGATGTAAAAGCAGCTATTAGAGGGGTGTGTGACCGCAGAGATGTGTGCTGCCTTGCACGGAGGGGAGTCCTTGACCTCTCATGCAAGAAGAGAGAAGCAATATGTTTCCTTCTTGTGGTGGCAGCTTGCCAAGGGGAGCAGGTTAGCACCGATAAAAACATCTCTCTGCAACCCTCAAACTGGGGCGGACGGGTTTCCTCTGCGGATTTGCATTTCTCTTGCAGCCCCTTTCAGCTGGCTTGAGGTGTAGTGAGGTGCAGGTGGGAGAGCCCTTGAAGGGTTGATTGTAAATGTCTCGGGGAGGAGCAGAAGCACGAGCATGCACACCCCAACACACACACACACAAAACCCAGGAAACTCACCTTGTATTATGGGAGATGAGCGCTGTTTCTCAGCACGGTCTTGCTCTCACCACACAGCTGCTTGGTGTGCTGCAGCCACGGGGGGTGGCAGGGGTACCCCACTGACACCTGTGGCACACACGTGCTGCAGCGCATGTGCACACAAGGGCAGCACGCCTGCACGTGCCGTGACCACCGTCGTTGACAGTGCTTGGATCTTCAGAGCCAAAAACGTGAGCTTTTTGTCTTGGGATGAAGAACGTGATTTGAGCAGGAATTTACATGCAATTCAGGATTCAGTCTAGTATGAAGGCTGCTTTTGCTTTTCGTTTCACAGAAATTACAAACATCCCTAGTTGCTTTAATAGTTGAGGTTGGAATAGAAACAAGCTGTTTATGGGGTGAGGGGAGTGAGAAACAGCTGGTGAATCTTTAAACCCGCAGCACCTCTGTCCCAGCAAAACCTGACACACACAGCCAGCTCATTACAACGGCTAGTCATGGGCTGGCCTTGCAGAGGCATGGGTGGCATTCGTTACAAACCCCGCAGCTTCATTTCAGACCCGTCCCTAGTTCTGCCTCGTGTCTCGCTGCAGCCTGGGAGAGGCTGGCGTGCTGGGTGCGCAGGGATGCTCCCACGCAGGGGCTGTCTGGGGGACCTCAGGCTGTTAGGCTGGGACCGACAGTGCCTCCGTTAGCTGGGGACATCCCGCACCGTGAGCATCTGCCCTTGGGTTTCTCTGTTATCAGTAAGAACTGTCCATCCAGGCTTTCTGGATTCTTTCTTCCCATGCTGGGATTACAACCTGAGGAGGTCATGTTTTCACCGAGGGGCTGGTAGGAGTAGTCAGGTGTCATTCTCCCTGTTCCTGTGGCAGCTCCAGGTTGTGTCTTTCAGTATTTGGACCGCCTCTTTGCCTCTGAAATGCAGAAGGTTTTATTAAATGTTGAGCATTTATACTGTAAGTTCTTGGTGGTAATAGATCATATTTTCATCTTTTTTATTGTACAGGATGTACCACAAACAGGTGCCGATTCCTGTTTAAACGCTTTCGCAGCATTACTACGCAGGCTCTCCTGGTTATTTCTCCTCCTCTGCCACAGGCCTTCCCTGCCACAGGCCTTCCAGGATTTTAAATGCTTCTTATTTATAGATCACACAAGCCATTTTATTATCAATATGGTAAGGTTAATCGAAATACAAACCTTTCCAATAGAAAAGAGCCTGATGTAATTCTTTTTGTCAAGATGTGAGTCCAGATGAGTGAGGAGGTGGATGTGGCCCCACCATGACTGCAAGCACTGGAGAAACTACCCTGCTTTTTGGAAACCCCTGGGGAGGAGCAGGGAATGGGGGGTGAGAACTTCCCAGCATCTTCTCCCAGCTGATTTGGGCCTCTCTGTACTTCCGCTTAAACAAGACCCACCAGGCTCTCAGCACTGGTTTTTGTGAGCACGTTTGCTGCTGTGGCGAGTGCCTGGGGCTAGCATGGGAGCCCTTTGCTGGGAGTTGTGGAGGGCAGCCCCCCAGCTGGGGATAGCAAACAGTGTCGCTTCCAGGGCTCACAGCCCTGCAGGAATAATCACGTCCCAGGCATCCTTGGCAGCATCCCTGCTGGGCAATCAAAGTGCGCTCCATTTTAGAAATGAGGAAGGCTTGGCAGAGAGGTCAGCGTTCTCTTAAGCACCCCTTGGCTTTGGATGCCCCAGTTTTGTCGCCGGTTTTGAGATGGGCAGAGCTGAAGAGCAGCTATTGATTTGGACAGTGCTTCATGCTCCTAAACACCACCTGAAGGGTCTGAGCCCTCCACACTGACCTGAGGGGAAAACGCTGGCTTCAGGGAGTGCATCCAGTGCCTGCGATTGTTTTAGGCGTACTGTTCAGAGCTCCTCTCTCCTCGCTCCTCAGCCCCTGGACTCACGCCTCATTCTCCCAGGCCCATGTGGCCCTCCGTCAGGCAGCCTTTAACGTGACTCCATAACTCATTTTTGTTCTTTATTTTATTTATGACCGTAAAGTATGTTTCTTCCAGCCCAGCAGAAAACAAGTCGATGTAGAAAACAATATGCGATTCAGTTTGCCGCGGCGCATCTAATTTACAGGAACTGCCTCCTTCGTACAGTACATGCTGTGAAATAGCAGGTCTGCCTTGGCACTGGCTGGACAAACAGAGGTGACTAAGCAATCCGATTGATTTATGGCAATAGCCTTGCATAGAAGATCCGGGAAACCTCTGGGAAAACTGCCTATAGCTTAAGGAATTGCCACCTGCAAATTATAAAGCCTCCTGGGCACAGCAGAGACCTGTCATCAGAGCCTGAGGAGTGAACATCATGAGGCAGGAGAGCACCTAGTTTTTGGGGCGCTGCTTCCTGGAGCTCACCACGTCTCGGGCTACCGGCGGGTGAGGGAAGAGCCTTTCCCGGCAGGATTGCAATGCAGGGGGGCCTGAGGCCAGCCAGCGACGATGGGCTGCCGCAGCAGCTGTGGGGATTCCTGTGGCAGGTAGGGTTGTTGGGGTGGATGGGGAGGAGTGAGACGTGCTTGGAAAGGTTGAGGCACAGGTGATTCTCCGTGGCAGAGAAGGGGGAGGTTGGGGTGGATGAAGTGCCCGAGTGCTGCAGAGTGGGGTGATGGGGGAGGATGGAGGTCTGGTTTCAGGGGTGCCAAGATCCTGTGCCCCCTGGAAATGAGTGGGACTGGAGGCTGCTCGTTCCTGTGGCAGGGCAGTGCTTTGTGTTGTGCAAATCATGGGCCACTGGCTATAGGCAGGTGCAGAGAATGCTTTCATGGGTAGGAAGGCAAAGTCATTTGCTTGATTTGACTTGTTCTCACAATAAAAAGGCTGTCCATCATAAAAGAGAATATTTGTGCAGTCTGAACATGAGCTGTGGGCTGCTGTTAGACTTTAGATTTGGTTTTCTTTCTGCCTAACCCACTTATATCCTCAGAAGGGTGTCCCACAGCCCCACCACCCTGCAATTTATGTTTTTTACTGGCTTGAGCTACAGAGAGATTTTCGTTCTCAATGGCAGCTGAGAATCACTGAACTGATGTTAGAAGAAGCTGTTTTGCTTGTGCAAGGCTTTCTTTTGGGGGTTAAGCAAGTGGGGAAGAAGCTCAGTACAAAAGAAGTGGCTGTTTGAGGTCATTCACACAGTGAGGGGTGGGGGAGGGGGTCATGCTCAGCTCTGCAAGGGCTGTTCTGCCTTCCCTCCTCCTCCTCTTCCTCCCATCATCCCACCAGTGCTAGCTGGGATGTCTCCCCACTGCCGTAGCCTATGAAATGGAGGGGGTCTTTTTGGAGATGCAGTGCTGTGTCCTGTTGCACCAGGGGCCTGAGCTTTGATGGGCATGTTTGGGGAGAAATGGTGCCGAAAGGACGAAGAAAGCTAAAAACAAGAAGTTCACTGCTTGGACTTACAAGTGTGAGGGGTATGGAATACAGGATTTGCTGGTGTAGGGGAGTGGAGAGCAGAGGGCAGATGCTCTGCCTGTTGATCCAGGCACAGATGCCGTGGTATATAAAGTACCTCTGGGTTGCTCACGGAGCGGAGGAGGAAGGAGTTTGGCAGCATACCATGGAAATTACTGCCTGTCTCCGAGAGGGATTGATTAATGAGATCAGGTAGGGATGAGGCTTGCCGGGTTGTAACGACTTTACAACACCTTCGCAGTTTCTTGCAGGGCACCACCCAGAAACACAAATCGAAAATGTGCCTCAGGGCCCTCCTGCACCTCTCCGTCCCTTGGGCCCAGGGTCTCCGTGCCGGCTGTAGCAGCCATCTCAGCCGTGAAGGATTCCTGCGCGTGGGCTCCTCTGCCAGAGCACAACGCGGGCAGAGGGAGGAGGCAGGGATCAGCAGCCGCCTTGCAAATCAGGATTGCCTCCTTCCATGTGGGCTGGCTCGCAGTCGCGTCCATGTGCCCTCCCATGCACCCAGGGGCTGGGGGGGAGGTTTGGGTTCCTGTAGGTACGTTCTTGTTCATGTCCCGCAGCCCCGAGAGGATCAGGGGACACTTGATGGCCAAACGTAGCAGCATAAAGGCACTGCATGGGTTCATAAACTTCTGAAGCTACTAACAGGGTGTAGTGAACTGCAGTACCTCTGGAAAAACCTGATACAAAGACTTTAATGCTCACGTAGTCACTCTTCTCGCAGATGACAATTCCTCGGTAGGTACACTCCCAGTATCTTATCAAAAATCTAAGACAAACCTCAAGGAAGCTGCGCAATAGGGGAAACTCGTCAGGCGGGAATGGTTGCTTGTCTGGGAAGCCGTAACTTTCTTTGCTGTGCAATTTTCTGCTGATAGTTCAACTGTCAACCAAACCACTTTTCCTTGAAAACATCCTTTGTTGCCAGAGCCTGGGCAGTGCGAGCCTGCGTTTGATAACTGGCTGGGGGGCACTGAGGCCTTGGGAGTGGGGAGACGAGGGCTTTTTCCAAACAAGACAGTGGCTTTCTTCTTGCTCATGACTGGTTTGAGAGTGGGTGGTTTTGCATTGCTTTTTAAAGTAATGGTAGAGTTGAACCAATCTAGGGCCCAGGCTTCTTACCTACTGCTTATTTTTTGAAAAAATGTCACTCACGTGAAACACTAATCTCAAACTAGAGCTCTTGAGGTGCTGGGGCCTCTGCCTTTCCTGTTCTTCTGTGTGTTGAAAGGAGCTTAATTTAATATGGTTGCCCTGTAGTTTGGAAATGCGGTTGTGCTGAATGGCTGTCTGCTAGATGGCTCTTGCAAAGTTTCCACTGGATCCCGTAGAAATAGCAGATGTTAATGCCCAACAGTGCAAAGAACAGCTTAAAGTTCAAAGGAAGCTTTGCATCAGACTGGAAGGATGAAGCAAAATCTTGACATTTCCTTGTCAGAGCTTTGTGCTTGAGAGTAAATCTTGATGATGCGTGTGGTGTGGGCCCGCAGTTCATCACCACCTGGCTTTTCATGCAGCTGTAGCAAAAAACGCATGTTCTCATGTCTCCCCGTTTGCTGTCTGCAGCTGGAGCAAGTGTGTCCCAGGAAAAGAAAACAAACTTGCTTTTTCAGGCTTGGACACTTAAAATATGTGCTTTAGGTGGTGGCAGTCCTGGGATGCGAAAGATGTGGGCTCACTTTGTTCTGCTGCAGCATTTTGGTTCCTAGGAAGCTTTTTGTAAATGAATCAGGGCCGGTGACCTCATTGTCAGTAAATTGCAAGGGAAGGTACTTGCTGATTTTTCTGCAGAGATGTCTGATTAAGCCACAGAGTAAACAATAGGAACAAATATTTCAGAAGGACCTTTCCCTTGGGGTTCATTCCCACTGAGTCAGTCCCTGTTACATCAACAAACAGTGCCACTTCAGTAACTGCAGAAGTCAACAGGGCTGAGCGGAAATCGCAACACGTCGGGCTGATTCCTCCTTTCCCCTCAGCTGGGTCATCACCATGGCTTTCAGTTTCCAGCCTGCCACAGTACGAACGTGAGTACACATGGTCTTAAATTCGGAAAGCGGTGATGCATCATGGTGGTCCAACCTAGTCCTGCATCAAGAAACTTTTCACAGACGTGTCCTGCCAAAGCTTTTGCTTTAGGTCATCCTCTTCAAGATGAGCTCTAGGGTACGCAGCGTGCTCCAGCGAGGCTGCCCGCCCCACGGCAAGCTCAGGCTCTGGGCAGCAGTGCCCAGGCAGTGGGGCTCCTGCCCTCCTCCTACCTCTCACTCTCACTTCTGCAACTGAGCTTCTGCTCATCCCCGAGCAGGGAGACCTTCCCCAGTGCTGGGAGCGTGTGGCCACTGTGGGCTCCTTGCGCGAGGTTTGGTTTGTGGGTGTTAGAGGGGTGTTTCTCAGGTAACCTGGCTGCTTGAGAACTGCGGTGCGTGCTGGGGACAGGTTCCCCCAGTTTTGGAAAGCTCTCTGCCAGCTGCCAGTCCTGGAAAGCTGCTCTCTCCTGCGGGGCAAAGCGACCATTCGTGTGATCTGAGTGCTCCGCTGGTCTGGCTGGTCTGGGACCGCCGTATCTCTGAGAGCAAGCTGGGAATGCAAGGCATGAGGGAGCAGTTGGATAGCCCTGAGCTATGCCGACTCGTCTTCCCCAGTCGCTGAGAGCAAGCACGGCCCTACTGAGCTTGCTGCTCCATTTGCTGCTGCTGAACAGCTTGCCTGCCGGACTTGGGGAAAGCACCTGGTGCAAGGATGCTGCCCGTGAGTCAGGAACGGGCTGCACGCTGGGAGCGCAGCACAACTGGAAGCTGTCATCCCGGCCACGCAGCCCTGACAGCCTGTTTGCGTAGGGAGCGAGCCATCAAGGGGGAACGCTGGAGTTGGCTGTCACTGGCTCCCGTCAGGCAGCCGCAGCATGTTGCAACACGAGGGCATGTTAGGGGAGTCCGGAGCAGAGGATCCGGCTGAGGCAACAGCCCCCAGATCCATGGAAAATGGGTTTGTTAACGGTTTTCCAGTCAAATGCCTCTGTGTGTAAGCTTTTACCGGGAATACGATGGGGGCAGAGCTTTTTGCGTGTACATGAGCAGCCTCAATATAGGGGCTGGAAATGTCCCGTTGCTCCGTGAGAAGAGCAGAAGGTATTGGATCCTGTGGGCTGTCAGCAGTCTGTTTAGCAGAAACAGAGGCACTGCAGACCTGCTCACCTGGCCAGTTTGTGTTGCTTTTTCCAGACACCTATGTCCAAGGTTAATAGGACAATGTCATCCGTTGGAAAGCATCCAGAAAAGCCCACCAATATGGGAAAAGAGGTAAGAGAAGGAGAACGAGTGAGGATGTAGTAATAATGGCATCAATGGAAATTATTTTTCAGCGAGCAAAACGCGGACTCGGGACAGCGCCAGCCCTGCAGACTGCCAAGTCAGCGCCTCGTGCTGTTGTCTTGCTGCCCTTGAACCTCCTACCCTGCTGTCCTCCCTGAAAAGGGGAAAGAGCAGAGTCTGCATTTGCTACCTTCTTCAAGTGCTTCAGATGAATTTCCCAGCGTTTCGGAGCTTGCAAAGCTCTGTGCAGGGTCAGGAAGCTCAGGGGAAGCATGATAGCTGCAGGGGTAGCCTGGCACAAGTTCAGAGGCAGCAGGTTTTCTGTCTGATTTCTGCTGGGCTCAGAACTGCCTCTAAATTTTTCTGGAAAATACTTTGCTCTAATAACACCTTTTTTTTTTTTTTTTTCCCCCTAAGCTCACATTCTTTTTCTCTGGCATTTTGGCTGACTGTTGAATGGATTTATTGCTCTAATAGCAGAAAATGACCATCAGTAAATCCCTATGTTTTTGCTGCCTCTAAGGCAAACTGCTCATTGTTTCTCTGCACAGATATTTCACGGGGCAATTTTTCCAGCAGGCTGGCTGTGGGGGCTGGGCTCCTCCAGCAGCGCTGTGCCTGTACCCGCATTTCAGTGTCCTGCTGAGGGTGACTTGCATGCACTGGGCGAATGCATGACAGCAATTCAGAGGGTGGCGTTTGCATTTGTAGGATGTGATGGGAAGAGCCAAGGCATGCAGCCAGCTCCGACAGTCTCTGTGACAGAGCGTGTCCTCCCCAATACATGGTGCGTCCTGGGGAAACCACATCAGCCACAGGTCAGAATTGGCCTTCATGCCAAAGGGTGAGATGTTTCTGGTGCGATTCCACTGGTAGAAGTGCATTTCCAGGGCAGAGCTTTGTCCTGTATCAGGTTTTGTATGTCCATACGCCGCCAGCAGCTCGAGCCATTTTGGATATACGTGCTGGATGCAGCTGCTCTCATGTGACTTCCTGGGCTAAACTTTGTTATAGGGGAAAAAAGCAAAGTCTTTGTTTACCCGTCTCAATGGAAAAGTTTAGTTCTGTCCTGTCTTGCCAAGGAAGGAAGGAGTGTGCCAAAGTGATAGTACAGCGAATTCCGGCTGTTGGCGAACCAGGGATGGAGCTGGCTGCTGGACACGCCGTCAGCATCACACCCTGTCTGTGCAGGGCCACCACGGGGCATCGGGCTTGGGGATGCGGTGAGCATCTGGCTCTTTCTTGGCTCTCTCCATTTCTAGAGATGTCAGCAGCAAGGTGCTGAGCAAGTCCCCGACGTCCCTCCCGCAGAAAATTACGGGGGGGAGAAGCAAGAGCTGGTGTGTGGGATAGCAATAGGTCAGGGAAGGAAATATCTTTGGCCACATATACACAGAGGACGTAGCACAGTGCATGGTGGGCCCCTGCTTGGGTTTGAAATGCCATCTTCATTTGAATAATCACAGCTCTGGTATCAACTCGCTCAGTCGCTGTGTGCAGCTGAGAAAGCGTGCAGAAAATGCATACAGCAGCCGTTGTCTGCAGACACCGAAGGGCAAAGCTCAGACCCTGAGCTTTAGGACATATTTCCAGTCCAGGCCTTTTATTCCATTTCTTTCTGTCCTCCTTCCCCTTGTTCAGGTGTTAATGGCTCCCAGCTGGCGTGGGATGCCCAGCTGGGGTGGCTGCTCTCTCCCAGGGCTGAGAGGCACAAGTTGCCCCTATGCCTTTCATTTCCGTTGGTAAATGAGCTCGGCTGTCCGTCCTGAATCCCAGCGCTGACTGCTGCGCGGCTGAAAAACCTCTGCAGCTTCCCCCCTGATTTTGTCCAGACCCTCGGTTCTGTGAGCACTTTTGCTCCTTTCCTTTGAAGCTGCTTGAACTCAAATTAACAACCCTTTAATGGGACCTGCATGCTCCAAATGAGACTCTGCTAGCTGCTTGCAGTAACTGTCAATTTGCAGATGCTTTCAATGACCCTTTTTTTAAACTACATCTCTCCGCAGAAAAACGAAATCCCTCCTTCCACCCTCCCCGAATCTAGCTGCTCTTCAGGATGTGCTAGTCACTGGCTTGTGAGTACTCTGTCTGGCACATCAGCAGGTGTCACAAATAATCACCTCATCAACACGTTTTTTTGTTAGTACCTCTAACACCCTGGCTATTAAAAATACCTTAGTTCATTAGCGAGAGACAGTTTCCAGCATATAAAGTTTTCCATTCCAGAACAACTGACTGTAGTGCCCTAAAAAGCTTACAGTTGTTTATAAGCTACATAAAATGGGACGCCTTCCATCTACTTGTGTCATGTCCCCCCTACGACCACATGAGAGGGATAGACCTGTGCTGCTGTTTCCGTAGGCATGTGTTGGCCAAGATTAAATACTTTTATTTATGGATTTTTGGTTCTTCTGATGCATCCGTCCTACTACTGCCTGAGCAACACCAATGGCAGATTTAGGTCCCATGGGATTTTTACATCTGTCTGCCCTCATGAGCTGGAGCTCCAGCGGATGCTGGGTGCTGAGGGTCCCTGCCCGCCCGTCACGCAGAGCAAGCAGGCTGCAGCAGGCTGCCAGGCAGTCGCCACTGAGGTGCACCATCTTTGCATAGGCAATTGTATCTGTGATTAGGACCGGAGAGGATTTAGCCATAATATTTGCATAGCTCCTGTGCAGACCTGTGCAATCACTGGTGTACAGTTGGTAGCTGACCCCAGAGTGGCAATCATGCTCTTGGCTGTGCAGGAAGAGCTCCAGCAGTGGTTTTGCTCAGCCGTCTTGGAGATGCTGGTTCAGGAGAAATGAGTCCACCAGCCCATGCATCCCAGCCATGTGGTGCCAGTGTAGCACTGGTGAGGAGGTGTGAGCCTCCTCCACTGGTGGTGCTGTCACTGGGACTCAGATGTCTTGTGGTGGCAGCGGTTTGAAGAGCTTTGCCTGCTCTAAGAGGGAGCACATGAAGCCTTTTCAGTAATTCCTGTAGCATCAGGAATGCTGCTTTCTCATCAGTAGCTTCCTGACTTGTTTTTCATGCAGACAGGCTTGGTGTTTGTGCAGGTGAAGGAAGAGCGAATCCAAAATGAGCTTATGCAAAAAAT
Source organism: Pterocles gutturalis (assembly GCF_000699245.1). Classification (NCBI taxonomy): domain Eukaryota; kingdom Metazoa; phylum Chordata; class Aves; order Pterocliformes; family Pteroclidae; genus Pterocles; species Pterocles gutturalis. The sequence continues at coordinate 22,682 of NW_010147215.1, read as the reverse complement.
GCAAATATTGGTTTTATTAGTATCTTGCCATGTGTCAGGGACAGAACATTTGCAAAGCACTAGGGCTTATTTCTCTCCTCATTCCTTGTGAGCCCGGGAAACCTCTAACATTACATCCCTGAGAGGCCCTGGCAGCTGTATGATCAATCACAGAATCACAGAAAGTTAGAGATTGGAAGGGACCTTGAAAGATCATCTAGTCCAATCCCCCTGCCGGAGCAGGACACCTAGATCAGATCACACAAGAACGCATCCAGGCGGGCTTTGAATGTCTCCAGAGAAGGAGACTCCACAACCTCTCTGGGCAGCCTGTTCCAGTGCTCTGTCACCCTCACTGTAAAGAGGTTTTTCCTCATATTCAAGTGGAACCTCCTATGTTCCAGCTTGAACCCATTGCCCCTTGTCCTATCACTAGATGTCACAGAGAAGAGCCTGGCTCCATCCTCCTGACACTCACCCTTCACGTATTTATAAACATTAATTAGGTCACCCCTCAGTCTCCTCTTTTCCAGGCTAAAGAGACCCAGCTCCCTCAGCCTTTCCTCATAAGGGAGATGCTCCATTCCCTTCATCATCTTTGTGGCTTTGCGCTGGACTCTCTCCAGCAGTTCTCTGTCCCTCTTGAACTGAGGGGCCCAGAACTGGACACAATATTCCAGATGCGGTCTCACCAGGGCAGAGTAGAGGGGGAGGAGAACCTCTCTTGACCTACTGACCACCCCCCTTCTGATACACCCCAGGATGCCATTGGCCTTCTTGGCCACGAGGGCACAGTGCTGGCTCATGGTCATCCTGCTGTCCACCAGGATGTGATGTTGCACATAGTTGTGACTTTGCAGTAAAATCTTAGGTCTTATCCTCCAGAGACCAAACAGTGGCTCCAAACAGTGCTAGCCAGCCCGGCAGTGGAGCTCAGCAAAGTCGCCAAACAGCAACTAGCTCCAAGCTGAAGCGCTGAAAGGTAACTTGTGATTTCTAGTTGATCTTGGTACTGTTCAGTCTGAGACTGTGAAGGTCTCAGCGCTTTTCTGTAGAGAGATGGACTTGTTTTTCAGATAGGAAATCTCCAAGGGAGATACTGGGAACTTTTAGAGATCGTCCCGTAGGTGAAGCTGCCTTTCTGTAGCTTCCTTCCATTCCGAACCAACAACAGGAACAACTCAAGATCTCGGAAATGCCCAGTGTTTTTTTCCTTTCCTTTTTTTTTTCCTTCAGGAAAGGAAGGTTTGCTAAGCCAGGATACAGTACCACTGAACTAATACTTTAGTTCTACGCTTGTCTGGTGGTCTCTGACTCCAAGGACAGGATTGCCAAGCTGTGAGCCAGCACACTGCCAAGCAGGCTGGCTTTGCGATAGCAGCTGCAGCCTCTCGGTACTTGCACAGTACCCTGGAGTGGTGGGGAAGGAACCCTGCAGGGCAGGAGATCCCTGCATGGGAATAACACGGTGAGATTTCTACTTCTGCCCACACCAGGGGGGCACAAATAGGATTATAAACACAGTGTAATAACTGAACCGAAGAGGAAACGCTAACCCTAAAATATTAATCCAGAATTGTCACGATGAGATTACACCATGAGGAGATGTGTAAAACAGCCCAACAGTTAGCTGGACTTCTAGGGAGCATCCTCCAAAATGTTTGAGTTGTACTTGGAGCTAGTATGCCCAACAACTGGCTTGATGATCCCCAGTCACCCATCTCTGAGGCTCTGGGGGGTTAAAAACTGCATACATTGCTCTGTCTGGTGGCTTTTAGTAGCTCACGAGTGTGGCCTGCATCTTCAAGCTGCCATGGGAGACAGATGAGCGTGACCAGGGGTGTCTCATAGCACTGGCTTTCTGCAGAAGCTGGGGAGACTGCTGCCCTGAGCTGCTGCTTGGGGGACCATCCCCGTGGTTGCTGGTTGCCAGCACCCATCAGTGGGAGAGGAACCTCGGTGCTGGGGGTGGGTTTAAATAAGTCCATGAACTAAGATGGACATCTCCTGGAGAGACCTGACCCCTGGAGGCACCAAAGCATGGAGCTGGGAGGGACCTTACGGCAAGCGGCTGCTCTTGGGTGGGGTCATGTTTCTGCTGGTTGGTCTCTGCTGGCTGCTCTCCGTCCCTGCTGCAAGGCAGAGTCTGCCCCAAGCACCTGCAGGGCTGGTTAAGCCCTGTTAAACTGCACTGGGGGTCATAGCATAGCGGGGGTGGGGGGTGCATCCCTGTGGGTGAGACCCCAGGAAAGGGGCTGGCAGCAGTGCTGGTGCAGCTGCATTGCCCTGGTCCCAGCAGGTCTGGGTACCACAGGCGATACTCTGGAGTGAGGAGTGTGCCAGCACATCCTCCCCTGGGAGCCATGGCTGTGCTTCCCAGGGGAAGCCAGCAGGGACTTTGTGAAAGCTCAGGACCTTAACTTTTCTACACTCAGACTCTGAGAAGTGTAGTAGTGGCTGTGCCCTTTTTTAAAGCCAAATGTGAGACATGCACGCGCTCTTCTGAACACGGCAGATTCCTGGCTCCACCATGCACACCTTCGTTTAAGCGCAGTGTAAGTAGCGCACAGCATGCCCGGCACGGTCCTGCAGTCTCTCGCTGATCTCTCGATAGCTCACTCAAGAAAGCTCCCCTCCTGCTCTGCCAGCTTCAACAGCGTGTAATGGAAAAATATAGAAGTGGGGCCCGGCTGTGCGTCAGCGAGTGTCTTAGCAACCCCCGCCTGCGCTCAGCTCGGCGATAGGCGCATGGGGCCGTCTGTCTCCACGCAGCGATGAAATGGAGCATTAAGCATAACCTTTCCCTTACGAGGGAGAAGAAGGAAATACCAGGGTTTGCTGGTGTCGCTGGAGCTTGCCGGCTGCTAACAAAGCAGTAATTTATGAGTGTTGCAAAGAATTTCATCGGCCTTCAAAGCAGGACAGAGGCATCTGGCACTCGGCCACTGTGTTTGTATCAGTACAGGAAAAATGCTGAATTTCTTCAAAGCTGCCACAGCGTTTCCTATTTTTAGGTTTGGTGCTGTACAGCACCAAACATCAACAAAGAATGAAGACCTATTTCTGTTGCTTTGTAGTAAAGCTGAAGCAACAGGAAGCCGTGAGCCTTCTGGGTGCCTGTTCAGACCTCCAAAAACCCCATCCCGAGTCCGTTGTGAAAGGCAGTGAGTGGGTTAATGCCGTGCCAGCAGGTTTGCTTTCTGATGGGGAAGAGGATGGGTTTAGGGATTGCCTTCCTGTCCTCAGACCCTTCGAGATGCTGTGTGGAAGAGACGAACCAAATGCCCATTTTTCAGTTGCACTTGTGTTCAGAGGCTTTTTGTTTCTTGCTGTTGTTCGGGCTCTCCCTTTTGAGGCAGCGTCTCGGCTTACCAGTATGCATCTCAATGCAGGAGCCTGTGATTGCATTTCGCAGGCAAAGGGCAGGGACTTGCTGGAAGACAGGACGGTGCCAAGGGCTCTCTGCGCTCCCAAGGGTGAGAGGAGGCTGGCTGGGCACCAGCTGTCCTGAGTTTTCCTATGGCACTGTTGGAGTAAGCCAGTTTTGGCAAAAGTTTCTAACCTTAAGGACTCATTTAATGCTAGAGCTTTGGTTGCTGGTTTACTAAAACCAGCCCCAAAGGAATGCTGCTCCGACATTGGTACTTCTGGGTTGGAGAATGAAGGACATCCAAGGTGGACCTGCAGTTTAGGTGGCAAGGTTCCTCCTGCCTTGCTGCAGGAAAACACTCGAAGCACGTTATAACACATTTGGTGTGTTAGAACACCGCAAATGATTTTATTGCGAGGGCAGGCACCAACTCCCTGTAGGGGTGCATGAAGCAGATCGCGGCTCCGGAGAGGCAGCGGAGGATGCTTTGCAGCTCGGTGTGCTGAAGCAGCTCACAGAGGTGTCACCCAGCGAGAGCGGGAGGAAGCGGCAGTACCTGCCCTCCCTCCCCCTGCGCACTGCAAACGCTCTCCTGGGTGTCTGCAGTGGAGTGAAGTCCTGCCCGCTCGCTGCTCGCTCCCCACAACCTCCACTAGCTGCTAATTGAGGAAGGAACCTCCTTTTTTTATTTTGATTTGGAAAATAGAATTAGAAAAAGCCTGTCAGAGAGCAAGTGACTAAGTGCTTCGTGTGCTGCTGAAGTAAATGAACAGCAAAATGTCTGAGGGGAGAAGATGACTAAGTTTTTCTACCTCCTCTTCTGCTTCCCTCACCCTCGAAGAGGAGCTAAACATAGTCGCCTGCAGCAGGAGGACTCCGGCGACCGGCTGCTGCCCACAGATGCAGGCTCAGAGGTCGTGGGCTCGTGCCTTGCTGAAAACCCTGGTCATGTGGGGAACTGAGCGTCTTCCCTACATTCACTTCTATTCTCCCTTGCTCTCCCCTCAAGACAAAATATATTTAGAAATTCTAAGACACAATGAACTTAACTACACCCATGTTTATAATGGGTTCGTTGTATCACTTCCAACAGTGCCCTCACGATTACATGGCTAGATATAACTGCCCTTCCTCTTCTTGGCCTTTTTTGGAACAGAAAATGGCTTGAGCATCCTCTTCAACCATAACAGTGCTGTTTGGAGAAAGGCATTTTAATAGAAAACCCATGATCCGTACTTATTTAAAGGATGTCACAGTCATTCGCAGTCCATCTGCTTGCTAAATCAGTACCTGGGGGCTGGCACAAGAGTTATCTCTATAAACATGGTGTTGTGCTGCTCCCCTTAAAAATAGCCTCTTTCAAGAGAAATGTTTAGTTTAGAAACAATTTCACTTAAAAAAAAAAAAATAGAAGGAATCGGATGTCTCTGTTTAGATGATGAACCTGAGTTGCCCGGGTCACCCTTGGGTGATGCTGTATGTGTCACGCATGTTGCCAGCGTCGCTGTGGTACCCAGACCCTCTCTTCCTGCATCTGGGGAGGGGGATGCCAAGGTTTTGAGGAGGGGATCCTCTCAGCTGGGGCAATTGCAGAGTCACCGAGTAGCCTTAGGGGATCCGTTCAGTGACATGGCCGGGGCAATGGCAGCATTGCTGAACGGATCCCCACCCAAAACCCCAGCATCCCCCCTTGTGCCTGTGCCAGCACCAGCCCCCTGGGGTTACCTGGGGTCCCAAGCGAGCTGACAGCGGGGCAGGGTGTTTCCCCCCGAGCATCCTTTCCCTGCTGCACGCCCAGGGATTCAACACGCAGCCACTGCAGAGGCGATTTTCCATTATTAATGCTCAAAATAAAGTTCCATTTTCCTGTTTCAGATGACTGTTTCCCCTTTGGGTTAGAGAAACCGCTTCCTCCCCGGCACCCCATGGAAGGCTGTCAACATGCGCCACAGCAGCAAATCCCTTTGCTGGCCTCTGCGTTCCTCTTTCCACCAAAAGCCCGGCGTCCCCCCAGCTGGCACTGCTCTGCCATCACACGTACCAGCTCGCAGGAGACTCCTTGTTTGATGGAGGCCATTTCTATAGGAGTAGCGCGTTTTTTCCTCAATTTCCTAGGACTTAACAGCTCAAATCCTCTTTTTTCTTCCCCCGCCCCACCCGTGCATGTCAGCACACAGTTGGGTTGGAAAATCTGACCCTGCGTGCTGCACTGGGATCTAGGGTTGGGTAACCCTCTCTGCGTCTCCACGGATCCCGTCCCTTTCCCCGAGGGCTCTGGGGTGTGCTGGGGTGCAGCGTGGCTGGCCGGCTCCGTGCACAAGCTTCAAAGGCAGTGTAAAAGAAGCAGCGTAGGAAACCCCCGTGGCTCATCGCTAGCAAGAAACCTCCTTGCCTGATGCCGTGACAGCTTCTTGCCCCACCGCCCCGCTGGCTTTTCCTCGGTGCAGGGCTGCCCAGCCGGCAGTGGCACACTCGTCGGATGCTCTTGCTCCAGGCAGGCGTGGCAGGACGTTGGCTTTGGCAGCACAGGTATGTACCCAGCCCTGCAGAAGTCGAGCCGCGTTGCTAAAGCCGGCATTTTTCGGTGACTCATAACTAAAATGGCTAAGGGGCGTGCTTAGGGCTCTGACTCTGAAAATGAAGCCGAGGATAACATTGCTGCTGGTGCTGTGCTGAGGTCTGCTCACTGTCAGACATTCTGCTGCAATGGGCCAGGGTGTGGCTGAAGTGGGCCGTTAACATGAATTTCTTTCTCTGAGGTCACTCGTACCTGCACAGTGCAGCGGCCACTGACCTTGTGCCACCCCTTGTGCTCACCAGGCTGGGTGAGCCCGCGCCCAGGTGTGGCGGTGACGGGCACCCTGCCTGAAGGAGCATGGGCACAGCAGGGGCTGGATCTGCACGGACGGGGAACGGGGTGATCTGGCTGAATTTGGTGGGGATACGCTCCCTGTTCGCAGCCTGTGTGGGAAATCAGGAACGAGTGGCTGAGCATGTGTGTCTGAAGGTGTCTGAAGCCCTGTAATTAGCTCAGCCTTGCCGTGCTCCTTGGAGCCCCTGCCCTGGCACAGCCTCTGGTCCAGCGAGGAAGGAGCCCTCGCAAGCAGCTTCTCCTGAAGTGCAAGGTTTGTGCTTCCCATACCCCTTCTGGCAGTGCAGACAGAAAGCTGGAGGAGGAGAAAGTTTCCGGGGTGCCCAGGAGGTGGGCTTGGAAGCAGTTCATGGCAAATAAACTCACGTCTGTCTCGTTCTGTTGGAGAGAAGCCCTCCGTGTGCCACAAGCCCTAGTGCCAAGAGTAAGAAATGCTGAGAGCTGTAAAAGCTGACCATGTAACAAGCCTCTCTTTGCCTTCAGGTGTAGACCACTGTTTTTTAACTGATGATTTGGGCACTTCACGGTGTGTACGCAGCACATCTGCAGCTGCGGGGAGGATGGATGCTGCACGGCATGGGAGGTGGGCACTGCTCTGGTGCATGCCCGTGGCATCCTGGCTGCTTGCAATGCCCCTCTCTGCGCAAAGAGGTTTTCCAAAAGCCACTGTCTAATATGCTCCTTCTGTAAGGATCTGAAACCAAGGAGTATCAAACTGCGCTTCCACTCCTAGAGGAATTTCTCCTGGTTGCTGGTTATATTTAGGAGCTGGCTAGGAAAAGGGGCCGGTCCCATGGCAGTGTGGTGGGGGTACCGGGGAGCTGTGACCGAGGCCAGCTGATGCTCCCAGCAGCTCCTGTGCAAGCAGAAACTCCTCCAGCCACTTAGGAAAGTATTTGCAGTCCCAGCTTCAACACAGGAGAGACAATAAAACTAAATAGTACTTTAAAACCTCAAAGTGCTATCCAAACATGAGGGACTCCAAACACAAATGAAAGTGCTAAGCTGATTTAAAGGGGAATTAAAAGGTCACGCCTATTGAACATTCAGGTTTAGGGTTTAGTCATGTTTATGAAACTTATAACTGCTCTTCTACATCACCTTTTTACACTTCATATACCCAATAAATGTGGGTACATTCAGGGCTTATGACTAATTTTAAAAAATTTATATTCTAAACAAACTATCTCAGCCATTGCTTGGCCCTTTTTTCTTCCCTTTCGTCTCTGCCTTCCCTCTCCAGCCGAAGGCACTTAAAACTCATCCAAACATTTCACTTGCTCATGGAGGAGAGATACATTGCTCACTCACATATTCCACAAGGTAAAGTTCAGTTATGGTCAAATAGCTAAGAGCAGCAAGCTAACTCCATGAGCGGGCGGAGCGAGGGAACAACAATGGAAATGTTTTCTGCGTCCAAGACCAGCGCAAGCTGCTGGGGGTTTCTGCAGCAGGAAAGCTGGAGTCTAAACGCCAGGCCTTTCTCATCCAGCTTCTCCTGCAGATTGCTTTGCTAACATTGCATGACTTGGTTTTGCATAACCCTGCTTGTTCATCACCAGTGCTTATGGGTGTTATGCTCCTAGGGAGTTGCATTTACAACATCCATATCAGTTCCCTCTGTGGTAATGCCAGAGGTGTGGGCATTGAGCAGGGAGGAAATCCGTCTACAACCCCCTTCTTTGGGGGTATGAGCTCTGGGCATTGCAGCTCACGTCATGGCCCATGTCAGAGAGTGGACCAGTCCAGTCCCAGAGCCTTCTGGGTCACCTCCAGAAGCAGACAGGAAGAAATCATAGACTCAGAAACCAAGTATTAGCAGCTGCTTTGTTCCACTCACCGATGTTACTTCTGCGTTTGGTGTCTCTGACTCAAAATACCTCTAAGCAGACTGTAAATGTAGCGTTCCAGTTTAAATCCCTAAAAACTTGCCATCAAATTGTAGAAGAGGGTGTTTAGCAGCCCGCGTCCTGTGCGTAACTATTTAGCAGTCTAAATAAGCCAGGTTGGAAAAAAAAACTGGCACTTTACCATCTCCTCCCTGTCTGAGCACCTATGTTATCCACCAGGCTGCTTCCCAACTTGCCCTGTGCCAGGGCCCCCCCTTCCCAAAGGACCGAGGCATCTGGGACATCCCCCAGGGGAGACCCAGCAAAGCCTACAGCTGCCGTCCCGGCTCCCCTGCATGTCAGAGCACAGCTCTTGTGACAAAGTTGTTTCTTGCCCTACCAAACCTCTGCCCACCGGGACACGGCTAGAGGAGCCGATGAGCAGATGTGACATTTTGAATGAGAAAGACAGTGGTGAATGCTCTGGAACTGGGAAAGGGATCAAACACAAGTCTCCAGATGGAAAGGGAGCAGTTTCCATCACAGCCAATGACAAGGTCCCTGATACGGGGTCAGATCGTTGGACAGCACATCACGTTTCTCAGCTGGACGCCCCATCTGGCTTCCTCCAGCTCTGTGCACCAGCGTGTTGCACAGATGGGCTGCAGCGCTCCGGGACTCTTCTCACAAATCAAGTCACCAAGGCCCGCTTTTGGCTCCTAGCAAGTATTGTTATAATCTGCTGGCTTTTAAAAGCTAGGTGCTTGCTGAGAAGGAAGCACTGTACGGCTTAAGTAGCAGTCCACCCGAAGTGATTAGCTGTTTCTGAATTCTTCACTTACCTTCTCCTAGCTGAAAATTGCTTAACAAACCTTATTTTGTGTGTACTTAATGAGTAACAAATACATTTCCAGAGATCTGGATCAGTTCCCACTCAGGAAAGTAGGCTGAACATGTCTAACGCTGGCAATTAATAACTCAGACAGGTTTACGGGAAAGTCACTGATGGCTGATTTGCACAAGGAGGTTTTCAGTTTACTGAAGCAGAGGCTCTCCATCAGAAGAAATGCCTCATGGAGACAACCTAGCTTTGAGGCTCAGTTAGTCTGAGCTGTAGAGCAGGCTTTACCTTTGCTCTCACTTAGGCTTTTTCAGCTTCTTTCCTTCTTTGCCAAATGGGACAGAGAGGTCTAGCGCTGCCTCCTTGTACCAATAAACCCTACGTGCAGCGCTGACGTGGATCCCGCGCCGCTGCTGCGCCCTGCTCGTGCTTTGTGCCTGAGGAGGTTCCAAAAGTCCTTATACGCGATGGGTGACTTCTGTGCAGCTGGCTCCCACAGCCGCTCCGTTTCCTTCCATTGTGATAGGGGACGTCAAACCGAAGGACTGCTGCTCGCTCATCTGCCTTTGCTGCTTCGCATTCTCCTCGCCTCCATCACAAGCAGGAAGAGGGAGCTTGCAACAAGCTCTTGTTTTTTTCCAATACACTGGAATATTTTTTTCAATGATCTGAGCAGATGTTCCTGGCTTTCAGGCGTTTTTACGGAGGCTCCTCTATCGCACATGCTGATCTCTTTGCAGAGGGCAGAGAAGGCAGTAGCTTTATCTCTGTGACTCTCTACCCCAGATCTTTGGTCTTGGTGGGACCGCTCCCTGGTCCCGCTGGAGAAAAGGGCATTCCTCACAAAGACAGATGGGAGTGGCTTCTCGCTGGTTGAAATTATACTCTTCTGGAAAACAGAGCATCTGAAGTAAAAGATACAATGCATGTACTAGGATTTTTTTCTCTCTCAAAATGTGTTGGAGACCTTGGAAAGTAGCAGAGGCTACTGTGCGTCAGCAGAAGCTTCTGTGCCCCAGCCATCCAAATAATTTATTTAATGGGGCTTTGGGGTTTGAACTAGACTTGCTAGGTGCCCAGAAGTGCCTTTCTTTCATCAAACTATATTCCCTTTTATTAACTTGGGTGAAGTCCGTTGCTGGGCCTCTCTTTATCTTTGCTCAGCAGCCGCCGTGGTTGGGGCGAGATGGCAAAGCTGAGCAGAGCATAACCCCAGCTCCGCACCGCGATTGCGTTCCAGAGCACGTCACGGGAGGGTTTTCAGCCGAAATCCTGCATTTTTGGTCGCCCACATGCTGGGACGCGCCAGGAGGAGGCATCCCACCCGCAGTACCTGCCAGCTCTGCCCCGCTGCCCTCCGCGCCCAGCGCCCGGCACAATGGACAAAGCTGGCCTCCTCCTCACCACGCCTGGAGTGACAAGGTTTTTCCCAGTCAAGGGAAACAATCATCACTAGGGAAACCTTAACTACTTTTTAAAAGACCAAAAGAAAAACACGTTCATTCTTTTAAACATGGAAAACTACATGGCCTCTTTTTCCTTGGCTGCGTGTGCACGGCCGCGGAGCAGCTGACACGAAGTGAACCCTGTGGGCAAATGCTCGCCCCGCTTATTTTGTTATTAAAGAAGAGGGCTCTCTGGCACAAAATCTGCCCTTCTCAGCTGCTCACCATGTTGTTTTTAAACCAGCAAGGCTCTGGACATGATTCACAATTCGTTGACCCTCCTACTTGGGAATGAAACATCCCAGAGCCCTTCTGAGCTGTGCCGAAAGCCCCTTCCCACGGGCTGCCTGGCACCCGGGGGTTTCAGTTCTGCAAGGAGCACCGGGGTGGCTGCGTGTTGGTGTACCGCAGGAGCGGAGCTTTCTCCAAAGCGAATGGAAAGACAGGGTGTCACCCCTGTGATGTCCTGGGCTGCAGCAGCTCCGGTGAGGCCAGAGAGAGTGGTGGGTATTGGTGACACCAGCCTTTCCTCACAGTTTTTCTCCATCTCTTCTGATCCTAGGCTATTTTGGGATCTTCCCGGGAGAAAGGGGCTGAAGTTCTTTCCAGAAATGGGAAAAAACATTAAATTAATGCTGCTCCCAGTCCTCCCCATCACCTGCCCCAGCTGCATAATCCTGCCTCTAACAGTGGCTCTACTTAATAAAAGCCACTGAAATACCAGTCCAGCTCCTGCTATTTCCAGGAATGTTTGGTCCTGTAAAACCATAGGAAACCATAATTTCAGCAAATTAAATTGGTTACTGCCTATCTCCCTGGCTCAACGCATGGAAAGAGAAGAGCTCCCTGCTGGCTCTGTGCGCAGGGAGTAACACCAGTTAAATTCCACCAGCATCCCTGCTGGGAAAGGGAGGCGACAGGCAGTCCCAGAAAGGCACGTCTCCTTCAAGCAGACATTAAAGGAATGCCATACGCTATAGGAAAAATGTACAGCGAGCACTGAGCTCATCAGTCACTTTTTGTTTAATCTAATTAAACACAATATATCCTCTGACCTTCTGGCTTGGCACTAAATTCTCCCATGTTGTTCTTTCCATACGAAGCTCTATTGACAGATGGGGAAAGCCTTGAGTTTGCTTTAAGCTTCAGATAAGTCAAGTTAAACACACAGCAGATAAAATTGTTTTCCCAGCACTCCTCTCCCACTGACCAATTGTGGGGGCTTGCTGGGAGGGCTTAACTCCTCTGGCCCGCATCCCACCCCCAGCTCGGGACACTGCGCTCTGAGCCAGTGAAAGCAATCTAGAGTACTGCAGGAACCCTCGAGAGTTCATTTTTAGAGTTGGTTCTGATAGTGGCTCATCTTCATTTCCATGTGGCAGACGATTAGGGAAAATGGCACCGCTTCTCAGTAAGTATATTTCCAGAGTCACTAAATAATTTGTTACCTAACAGCTAATCAGTCGGCATTTGCTGATGCTGAAACAGGTTTTAAATAAAAAGTGCCGAACTCCATCAGAGACCTCGCGCATGTTCCCTGCTTATACGGGCTGCAAGCCATTGCTGTGTGTGCAAGAGCACAGTCAGGCAACGCAGCTTCGTGAGTTTTCTGGGAGGAAAAGCAACCGCAGAGCGGGATTTGGGGAGAGCAGGGTGCCACAGGCAGGCGCAGGCTTTCATCATGCAAAAGAGCTAGAAGTGTGCTCAGCTTTCGGCATGCCCGCCTGCATGCTCACTTCCTTGCAGGCACACGAGAAGAGCACATATCTGCCCTTCACCAGCATCCCTTGGTAATGCCGCTTGCGAAGCTGTTTTGTCCAGTATGGTGAAAATTCTTTGGTCTGAGTCTGAGGTATTGCAGGTGACTCCTCCACGTACGTACAGCTGTGCCTGTGCTCCTGGACCTGTGCTGAATAAACACAGAGCTCTTGCTGGAAGCTCTCAGCCATCCGCAGTGGCTGCGAAGGATCCTGCCGATGGGTCACAGCCACATAACTTCTCTCTTGAAGCTGTAGAGGAAGTATGAAGGATGACCTCTTTTTGGAGCGACTCCTTACCTGGGCAGAATTTTGTTTTCTTCAGGCAAAGGGGGCGGCAGGATTGCTGGGGGCATTTCCCAGTGTTGCTCCCCCATGGTCCAGTCTCTGTCTCTCCTCTGCAGTGGGTCAGCAGCCCTGGAGAGGGGACGGATGGAGTCGTGCAGCTGCTGGTTTACTAGGGGAGTTGCTCCTTGCAAAGCTCACCGCCTTTTGAGCAGTCCCACAACAGAGCCACCAGGCATTTTGTATGGATATGTACACCCCTATGCCCCCCGAGAAATCGGTGCTGGTAGGCTGCTCTGCAAAACCAACTGTGCCAGGCGGTAACGTGTGATGGACAGGGGGCTGAGGACACGGGAGAGCTTCCTTTTGATGAAGCAAACTTTCCCTCACAACACTGGGAGGGGGTCAGGTGTAAAACAAAAATCTGATGACTCCTGAAGGAATTGCAGAGGGGACGGTCTCTTCTCTCTCCTGAAAGTGCCACCACGAAGTGCCCCTGCCAAGGTGCTGGGGAAGGGGCTGCATGAAGCAGAATTTGACAGTGTAAAGGGAGGGGACATGCTACCTGTTCCTCGTGCAGCTTTCTGTCTTATTCAGCTCAGCAGATAGGTTTTTGTGGTGTTTTTTTCTCCCCGGGGGACTCAGGGACCGTTACCGTGTGCTGGGAGCAGTGCCGGAGCGGAGCGTGTGGCTCCTGGGAAAGCCCTGGCAGGGGGAAGCCAGGCTGGCTTGCCCTGCTTCGGAGGCCACTTGCCTTCATTCTGCCTGCGCTTTGAAGTACCTCAAGGTTTTAGTTATAAAGCTCTAAACACCGAAAAACAAAATCTTGGCTTGGGAAGGTGCGTTGCCTTGGCATGTTTCCTGGGACTGAGCGACTTTCGAGGCTGTGCAGTGGGGGGAGGACTCCATTGCCTTGTTTCAGAGGAGGTGGGTCATGCTTGTCTGGAGTCCAAACTCCCTTGGAGACTTTTTCTTCCCCCTTTTTTTTCCTGACATCAGCCAGGACTTGCTGTTACTATTTTAAAAACAAAAGGAGGGGACACCCTCCCTCCCCCTGCCCCGCTTCCCTCTTGCTCTGTGCCAAAAGGAGAACAAAGAACAGCTAAAGCGCACAAGTTCTGGCACTCCATTTGGAAATAAAAACATTCATCCTCATGTCAGGTAGGGAACTGCCCGACCCCACTGCCAAAGCAAGCAAACCAGGCGGGCAGAGCAAACCTGCGGCGCAGGGGAGCCTGGGCGAAGGGGATGCCCGGTGTCACCCCGTGCTTGGACAGCTGCTTGCCAAACTCCTGTGCTGCTGTACCCGTGCCACGGCATGCCGGGACGCTCCCGGCTACGGGCAGGCATCCAGGGAAGGGCCACCCTGTTCCTTGCAGGCTGGGAGGTGGGGAAGGACCTTTTTTCTTCTTCTCTCCCACCCCCTGGTCCCCACCGTGAGGGCAGCCCGTGCATCCTCACGCAGTGCGTCGCCGCTCCCCGGTAGGGCTGGGGTAACCCGATGGAATTTCCACACTTTAGACACTAACATCTTTGTCTGGCTTTTTCCTCGCCATTTAAACATGTCAGCAGTTCCCAGCGCGGATTCCTGGGCCATGAGTTCACCCCCGACAAGCATCCAAACTGCAAGCCGGAGCTTCTGGCTCTTCCCTGCCTTGTCTGCGAAGCGTTACTGGAACAGGGGCTGGTTCTCCGAACACGAGGAAGAGATTACTTGGGCTTTCTGGAAGGCTCCCTCCTATGCCTTCAGAGTGGAGCAAATGAGGATAATTTATCTGTGGGCTTCCGGCTGAACCTAGTAGCTCGGAGCAGCCTGGACTACGCCATCTGTTTGTCCCAGCTCCTTCAAGAAAGCATTTTTCCATTGTCACCGTTGTGTATTGTTCGCTTGATTTGTTTGTGCTGTGTCCTTCTGGGGCTGAGATAAGAGTCGTCCCCCTGCCTTTTACTGGCGGCATGTTCCCCCAGAACAATCCAGGGAAAAAACTCTCGCAGGAAAGAGCCTTCGAAGGAGTCTTTCATATGTCCGACGCAGCCCTCGTTACAGTCATGTAAATAGTTTTGTTCAGTCTATCTGGCGAGAAACCCAACATGTCAAAAGGGAATTGTTCTCCAAAATGTAGTTAGGGATGGGCCAAAGCACGCGGATTTGCCAGCTTGATGGACAAAGCAGCTGCCTTTCAGCGGGGAACAAAAGCCGGGCGCTGAGCCCCAAGCGTCCCTCGGTTCCTGCGGGAGCTGGAGCAGTTTTTTGTGGCTGCGTCAAAATCCTGGGCTCCTGTCCCTGCTCCGTCTGCTGTGATTGAACGCGGTACCCAAGGATGGGTTAATGTCCCTGCTGCTTCTGCAGAGGGATGTGGGGAGCGGAGAGGAGGTAATGAGGGATGGCTGGGCCCTATGCAGCAGCAGCAGCCAACTGGAACTTCGGTGAAGTTACTCGTGATTTCTGAATGTGGAGTCGAGGCCCAGCGGCTCCAGCTTGGCACAGGGCAATGGGAAAAGAGCAGATTCTCTGCTTGCTTCCATCCTGCGCTGGCTCCGGTGCTTCCTCCCCTGTCCAAAACAGCCACATGCTGCCTGAAGTGACTTTACGGACAGTAAAAGCTTAAAACATTGCATTCAACGCCGTGATTTTTTTTTTTCCCCCCTTAGAGCAAATCATGGAGGAAGATCAAGAATATGGTGCACTGGTCCCCATTTGTGATGTCTTTCAAGAAGAAGTACCCTTGGATCCAGCTAGCGGGACACGCAGGTACGGAGCACGGGGAGGCGCAGGGTGGTGGAAAGGCTTTTCGTTATCTCGGTTAATGGGCTTTGCTAGACAGAATTGCTTCTGATGCTGCATGAACGTCACAGGTTTCAGCTCCCATGTCTCTAGCCCAGAAGAGTGACTTACCCAGGGAGGGTGACGTGGAGGTGCAGTGCTGGGTGCTTTCAGTGAATCTGGCAGCCTGAGCTTCTAAGTCCCAGCCTGTCGGGACTTTTTCGGGTGCAGGTGTAAATGGAGATGCTTCCAAGGTGTTGGGCTGCCGTCCTTGTTTTGGGAAGGCATGGTGTCGTCCCACATCCAAAGCAAGTGCCACATTGTCCTTTGTCACCCTCAGGTAGTTTCAAGGCAGCAGCCAATGGCAGGATCCTGAAGAAGCACTGTGAATCGGAGCAGCGCTGCCTCGACCGCCTGATGAACGATGTCCTGAAGCCCTACGTTCCTGCCTACCACGGCGATGTCGTGAAGGACGGGGAGCGATACAACCAGATGGAAGATCTGCTGGCTGAATTTGACTCCCCCTGCGTTATGGACTGCAAAATGGGGGTCAGGTGAGTGGCTTTGGGGACATTGTTTGAGTTTGAAGATGGGATACTCAAAGCAAATGCATCTCCTGGGTAAAACTCTCTGAAACAGAAGTGGCTGTGGGGAAGCCTGGGTACAGAAGGACACACGAGGCTCATTCCTTCTCTGCTTATTGATCATCCCACATGCTAGGAAAGTGATTTGGGGCAGTGGAGGGGACAGCTCTCTGGGTTTGGGTATGCCAGAATGGCACGGTAGCTTTTAGGAGAATGGCAACCTGCCTCTCTCTGCCACATGAGGACACAACCAAGGGACCGGGAGCAGAAGGTGTGGGAGATCCTGCCCAGGGTGCTAGAGGGGTGAAATAAAGGCGCTGAAATGGCACAGCTTCAGTGAGTGAGAGACTTTCCCTCTGCTCACCCTTCGCTCCTGCGCTCACTTGAGGGATAAAACGTGTATGCTAAGTAGCTTAGTGCCTTTCATGCAAAGTTCTTGAAACGTTTCCTAATAGATGAGCAACATTACCCGCGTCCTCCTCAAGGACCATCTACAGATACGCCAGGATCCCAGCCTGCAGCCACTTGGCCAGCAGCAGTTTTCAAGCTAGCGAGGCCACAGCTGACAAGGGTGTCCCAGGGCAAACATGACCAAGGCTGGTGACCCCAGGCAGCTTGCGTTTTTGGAGCAGCCTCAGGCCACCGCTGGGCACTGGCTTGGCTGCAGGCTGGCAGGGGGACAGTCTGAGACCCCCCTCACTGGCTAAGGTGCCGCTCAGATGCGGTGGAGACGCCTGCACTGCTGGAAAAGCTGATGGTTTCTGTGGGAGGGAGGAATCTTTTTTTTTTTTTTCCCTACTGAACTCCCGATGTGAAACTCGAACTGGCGTGTCGGGCTGTCGGCAGGGAAGAGGTGAGGAATAATTTCCACCAGAGGGGTGGAGAGAAGGGCAGGGGGCCCCGGCACAGCCACGTGGCCCCAGCTGGCATGCACCATGCTGCTGCAGGAAGGAGACAGGACCCTCTCTGGACCTGGCGATGACAGCCACCAGAAGAAGACCTGCTGGTCATGCAGCCCAGTTGCTCCTGAGGCTGTCTCTAGGAGGGGGAAAGCCTCCCGCACACAAATCACAGGTTGGACGATTTCTGCGCCTGGATTTTTGGAGCTAAGACCTGCAGAACAACTAAAGGGGACAAATATGCCAGACAGCATCATTGTTAAATAAGATTTGGGGTACATCAGTCCCCTCTGGTCACCACTGAATGAAACTTTGTCTGACTTAAGCTATGGTGATGGTTCACGCTTGCAGCAATGTAGGGGGACCAGACCACGGACACAGATGATCTGTCATTCTCATCAGGAGGAAGTCTAGCTGAGGCATGTGAGCAGCACTTCCGAACATGCCGCTGCTTTATTTTCCTAGTTTATTCCATCTGCCCAGAAATCATGGGTTTGGTGATCTCAGCTGAAGCCCTTCATCACTTTTAACTGCAGTGTTTTCCAAAGAGGCTGATGCCCTCAGGGTGTCTGCTCAGCGATCAATCGTATGCCTGCCCTGAGAAAAGATATCAGTTTGCCTTGCTAAGCCTGTTGGAAACACAGGAACAGCATCCCACGTAGTCTGCCTAGCATCCTCCCTGTACGTTTTGCTTGGTTCTGGAGGTGAACCACACACTCAGTGCCAGGAGTTTGGCACAAGCAAGATGGGGAGAGGGCACAGCCCCTCTGCAGAGCTGGGCATGGCTAAAGGGAGGTGAAGAGCAGTTTGGATTTGGGGGAAGGAGGTTACAGGTAGGGTCATTCCAGGGTCGTTTTGCTGGGACATCTCCTGGCTTGGCAAGTTGTTTGGAGAAGCCTGGGCACTTGCCAGGCCGAGCTGGGGCAGGATTGGGTGCTGCGAGAGGAGTTACGTAGCAGTTTGTTACTGCTGCAGGAAGTATTGCTTAGTGGATGATGGTTTTCTGCATGGCAGAGTGCAGAAGTTCTCCACTGGTGTGCTCTGGCACGGAGTGCTGCTCCTCTGCAGGATGTATAAGACCAAGGTCTTTGTACACTCCTGTGCATCTTCCATCCTCATTCCCCCAGCCTGGCTGTACCCGTGGTCCCGGGGGTGATGGTAAGCACCTGGCCAAGGCTGCATCCCTTCCTCCGCTCCATCCTGTACAGGAAGCTTTTGCTAGATAGTCCCCTTAAAACAGTCTGGGCAAAATCATCCTCAGCAAAACAGCCCTGGGTGAAAACACCCTGTTCAGCAGCTGATGAGGCAGAGCCCTGGGGGTACACAGACTGAGGGGATGCGAAAGAGCAAGAGAAGCACCGGAGCAGCTTTGTCAGCAGCCACCCACGTTGGCCAAACCTCAGAGGGAGCAGCAGCTAATGCCAGGGGCTGGGATTTAGCAGCCTCCCTCCTGCCTTCAACTCAGCTAGGTCCCGGAGCATGTGAGCAGTTTCCTGGGCACATCTTGAAAGCCATGTTTATTTTGTGAGGGCCACTGAGGCACTGCTCAGGTTTGCTGAGTGTTGGGGGACAGGCTCCCAGGACCAAGGAGGGGGCAGCAGCAATGCCATGGGCATCTGTGAGAAATAACCTCCTTTGTTCTCGCCAAACTGGTTGTGGTTCCTTGATGAACTGAAAAGATGCCAGATGTTGATGATGGGGGTGCTAATTAAGTCAGGATAAATTCACCTGCAATGAAGCTTCCTCCGTTATTTCTTATGTGGTCCCCATAATTGCTGATTTCTGGGGTGGGGGGTGTCTGTGGGTATGTGGCACTTTGTGTGGTAGCCTTATGACCCTGCTAATGTCGCCCCCTCACTCCTTGCAGGACATACTTGGAGGAGGAGCTGATAAAGGCCCGGAAGAAGCCAAGCCTGAGGAAGGACATGTACCAGAAGATGATTGAGGTGGACCCCGATGCCCCCACCGAGGAGGAGAATGTGCTGCGGGCAGTAACCAAGCCCCGTTACATGCAGTGGAGGGAGACCATCAGCTCAACTGCCACGCTGGGCTTCAGGATTGAGGGGATAAAGGTGAGGCTGGTGCAGGGGTGCAGAGCTTGGGGAACACCTCCTGGGTGCGTTTGGGAAGCAAACTCGCTCCCAGAGGTACACACACAGCAGGGTAGTGGCAAGACCATGTCACAGAAGGACATCCCTGGTCCATGTGGCCAAACCATCCTCATCAGGCCTGGGGCCTGGGGCAGTGCCATTCTTCTAAGAGTGCAGCTGAGCTCAGGGCATCAATGCAAGAGGATGGTTTTAGCCATAATCTCATTAAATCAGCCAACTTGAAGACAAATTAGTTGTTTGCTTTTGATGCTGCTGCACTGCTAGGCTGAGCTATTAATCCAAATCCCAGCTTGAACACATGCCAGTCTGTGGTCGGTGAGGAGGCCCTATTTGTATCCTTGTCCAGAAAAATCCAGCAACTGAGCCCTATGAAATGGGTCGGACACAGGCAGCAGAGCTTTCTGCCAGCACCTGCGTGCATGTGTAACCCGCTGACAGTGCTTGCTCAGAGCAGTGCTCACGTTTCTGGAGAGACCTGCTGGGATGCTTTTGTGTCCCCGTTAGATGAGCCAGCCCAGGAGTTTTACTCCTGGCAAGCAGACTTTGCAGCAAGAGAGATGTCCAGGATGGCACTTGAACAGAGCGAGGTCTGTACCCACAGAGCAGTTGCATTAGTGATAGAAGACTTGCATGAACATTAGCAAAAAGCATAGATGCCCTTTGATAGCCAGCCAACATGAATTAAAGGTAATATCACGCTTGAGTCAAGCGAGCTGCTCTGGCTTGGGACAACCCTTTGCCTAGTTCCCATTGCTGTTGTTTTGCTGGTGCTTATTATGAAACTGAGGCTATATTAAAAAAGGAGTGGCCAGTTGGGACCAAATCTCTCATGTACTCTTTCTTCTCCCTGCTTTCTTGCTATAATCAGGAATATCTGTCTGTTTATAGGCCAACAAGATAGATCCTTGGACTCCAGGGGTGCCTCTCAGCCTGTGATCTGGGGATGTTTAGGGTGCTTTACGGCAAAAGCAGGTCATATGTGAACTGCTTGAAACAAAAAATGTAAAAAAAAAAAAAAAAAAAAGGAGAGAGAAACCCAAATCATATTCCCACAAGGGACAAAAAACACTGTGGAGGGAAATAAAAGCCAAAAAGGAGTGGTGGGAATTGTACTTGTGTTTTAGCAGACCATAAGCGAGCTGCTGCATGATGTGAGCAGGGGATTTTTTTCAGGTGAGGCAGCCCTTTAATTGAAAAAAATTAAGTGTTGGCCTCCAGGAGTAATCCTCCTGCTGCTAGTGGGCTGACTAATTTGATCAAGGCTCTAATTACTGTAATTCTCCTTAAATCCCTCAGCTTCTGGATTGTTTTGCCCTAAGCTAAAGCGTTAACAGTTCATGCTGGTTCCCGGCTAGCTTTTCTTTCCAGCAAGGCTATAGAGCCAGAAGTGCTGTGCTGCATCCCTGCATTTGCCATGTCGGGAAAGAGCCTTCGGTGCCCTGAGGCTGCTACTGAGGCCTCAGAAATTTTTGGGAGAATATTATTTATCAATAAGTCTTTCCTCCTGCGGATGCTCCCTTGAGATAGGCAGTGGTGAATCTGCCCTGCCCCTCACTTGTGGCTGGAGGCTGGTCCAGGAGAGCACCTTCCTGTGCAAGGAGAGGGCAGGATTTGGCCCCCCACTTTGGAAGGGGGCACAAGGGAAGGAGGGGAGCGGTGGTATCCTTCAGGACAGCACAGGTGGGTGGGGTGAACAGGCAGCTCCAGGTTGGGTATGAGGATGGAGACCCTTTCCTGGCTGAGCTCGTCCTTTCCCAGGTGGCTTTGAGGATCCAGCTCTCTTAAAATTAATATTTTCCCCTGCAAAAGGAGATAATGACACTCATCTAACTTTCTGGAGAAGCTTGAAACTGTTAGAAACAGTAGCTATTAATAGAATTACCCTGCTAAAAGTAATACAAGTGATCCCTGGTGACCCAGTTGAAGCTTACTCCAAAAAGTTTTGGTCCCAAGCTCCTTCTCTGGTCTGAGAGTTGCTCACCATTGCTTGCAGTAAGGCCATGGCGGGACAGTATTCCCCAGGGCTGAGAGGTTTGCTAGTTCCCAGAGCCAGCCCTGAAACCCCTCACCTGACTTTCCCAAGGTGGGCAGCTCACAAGCCCCATCCGAGGCCGGACCCAGTGCTGGAAGGGGAACCAGCTGACCCGAACTCTGCCCCAGCAACACCAGCGCAAACTGGAATCACTGGTGGGGCAGAGGTTGTGATAGCCCTTATCAGCCCCCTCACACTTCTGTGGTGTGGAAGCCAGCCCCCTCGGGGCTTGGACACCTGTAAATGTCGTGGCAGTTGTCAGCCCCATGGCAGCAGCATCTGGCTGGGCGAGGAAACTGCAGGAGGGAGGTAATTATGGGAGCAGCACTATGGAGAGGCTGTTTGGCTTTCCTGAAGCCTAGATTGCCTTATCTGAAAGGCCATCTGTGGTTTTTCATTTATTTTTAGGAGCACTTAGAAGTCCATCTCCTTTCTTGGATGCTTTGTGGAAAGTTGTGCTCTTTACATGTGAAATTAGTGTGGTGGCACTTCTCCAAATCGATATCCATCATCCCCTGGGGAGAGGGTGGGTTGATTTCTGAACTGCCCCGTCAGGGCTCACGTGATGGAGGTATAGCGGTGTCACACCCTTCCCCTATATGTCACACATGTGGCACCAGAGCATCCTTAGCTAAAGCAGAGAGCCTGGCTCTGCCTGGTCCATTGGCAGGATGGCCTCCAGCGAGGTTGTCCCTGTCCCCTGCTGATGTGCGCTCTGCCAGCCATTAGCCTTGCTTTTACACTCCATGGCAGCACGGTGGTCAGGCTGGGTCCAGGGTGGTTTGAAGCTGGGTGCATGGGTTGCACCCTGTGCAAGCAAAGCTCTTCTCGGGGACTGAGACCTTTCTTCACATGTTGCTTTTGTTAATGCATGCACAAGATTCCAGCTGGAAGTTGGAGGCGCACAGTGGGATTCATCCCCAGCTGCATGTCAGGTGTGGGTTTGGTGCTGGGCTCACCCCCAACCCAGGCTGGTCACTGCCACCGTGCCTGTGGCCAGCCCTCTGTGCAGGGGGATGCATGTGGCCCCATCCCACAACACTTCACTGGAGGGCACGTAAATCTCTGGGGCAGGAGATTTGTTGTGCTCCCTTCCTTCCCCAGCCTCTGCTCTGCTGCTTCATCCTTACTTCATCTTCCCCAGCCCACAGGATGTCTTTTTGGCCTTTTTTGCTCTATTGTGTGCGTACAAGCTGTCTGGAGCGGTGGGATGGATCTCTGCAAGCAGAACTGTGAGCACGAGCACATGTGGTTTAAAATAGCCCCTGTATCCAGGAAGCCAGCTCTGCCTGCCTGACCCACGGCTGCTCTGGACAATGAAACACGCTGATCTGAAAGTCAGAGCCCCAGCAGGGAAAATGGCAACTGACCTGCAGAGCTGCCCAGAGGTTTGGCTGGAGGCTCTGGGTCAGGGCTGCATGCTGTCCCCACAGCAGACCAAGCTGTGCCATCCCTGCCGTGGGTCATGGACAGATGTGCCTCTGGGGAGGAGGTGGAGGAGAGCACAAGGCTGCTCGCTGCGTCTCGGTGTCAGGGTTTGCGATCTGTGAGCTATCAAAGCACTAGTTGTTGACAGAGGACTTTGTGCAGAGGGGTTTTTGTGCCTGCTTCTGCGATGCTGTCTCCATCCATGCTCAGTTGTGTCCTGCCACTGTCATGCTTTTCTTTGCTCCCCAAGCAGGGGTGCAGCCCAAGTCTGGTGTGGGTGCCTGTGACCAGGGACCGTGGTGACAGGAAGCAATCTGGGCATGGTGTGGCCAAAAATGGATGGTCTCCAGCCACTGGTGGGCATTGAGCGCCCAGTCCATGAGAGGCGGCTTGTGCACATTGCTGGTGGCCTTGGCAAGTACATGATGGTGGAGACTTGCTGTTTGCCTTAGGGGACTGTCCTGGTTTAATCTGGGACAGAGTTAA
>NW_010147214.1:0-1243 GCF_000699245.1 Pterocles gutturalis | reverse complement strand
GTGCTGGAGAGGGAACAGCGTGGTCTTGGTGAGCAGCGCAGTGTTTACGGGGGCAGAGGAAAGGTCGGTGCTGCCCAGAGGACAGGGGTCCCTCAGCAGGGGCTGGGGTGGCCCCAGGAGGAGCAGGGTTAGGAGAAGGCAGGGGTACGGTTGGGGTTGGAGGGTCTGGCTGGGGTGACGGGACGGTGCTGGTGGCACACGGGTGGCACCAATGGGGTGTGTGAGTGCCCCAAACGCAGCCACCCTGAATGCGGCCACCCCAACCAGAGCCGGCACCGCACGGGAAAGGTCGTTATGTAACCGGAGGAACGTGCAACCCTGCCAGGAGTCATCGGTGCAAAACCTCATGGGGAACTGCGCCGAGCCGCTCTCCCTCCAAAGGAAGAGCCAGCTGGGAGGGCGATGCTTCAGGAGCAGGCGTGGGATTGGAGATATTCCTTTAAAAAAGAGCCAATCCTAAAATATCATCATCCTATCTGGAAAAATAAACATAAGGACCAGAAAGTTGCATGGAGGGATGCAGGGATTCGGCGGGCAGTTTGCCTGGGCCGTGTGGCCGAGGCAGCGGTGTTTGGGGCTCTGTGCCTCACCTGTGCGGCGATGCGCTCTGCTCGTGCTGCTGGTCGTGTTGTTTCAAACAGGGAAAACGCAAGCAGGAGCCCAGCTGGGAGGCTGTGGTCTTGCCCAGCGGTGCTTTCCTCTCGCTCCCCAGCGGCTGGCTGCAATTGCTGCTTTCAGGATGCACCTTGACTTCCAGATGGGATTCAGGGACCCCACAGGGCAGCCAAGCTGCCTGCAGGCTCGTCTTAGGAAAATCTCTGTTAGCTCTTACACAGGGAGCAGGGTAAAACACCCCCGAGTGCAATCATGCCCGTTTTCCCTTATGCTTTTTGCAGCTCCCCTTGCTAAAAAGCCCCTGACCCCTCTGCTTCAGACTCTGCCAGCAATAACTTGTTTACAGGCTGCTCGTGACACTTTAAAATTAAGCACCCGCATGGCTGTGTAGCCCAGCATCCCCAGCCCAGCCGAGGGAGCAGGGCGGATCTGCTGTCTCTGTCTGGTTTTGGTGCTGCTCCGGGGCTCCCCCATTGCTGCCCGGGGTCTGCGTTCGCTGTTGTTCGAGGTTGGGGTCCCGGGGGCTTTGGGGGTCCCAGGGCACACAGGGCAGGTGGGATGGAGGAGCACGGTCCCGCAGCGCTGGCCATCCTCGCTCCCCTCCTGCCAGAAATGCGGGTTGATGCCG
>NW_010147213.1:0-19713 GCF_000699245.1 Pterocles gutturalis | reverse complement strand
CCATCTCTAACATTCTGTGATTCTGTGCACATTATATGTGTGCATAGATTTCTACTTCCCTAATTTCAGAAAACAAAGGCATGGTCTTCGGCCATAACCTTAACATTTATTTTGGCAGTATTCCCAACTTAAGGAGCTCCCATCTGTCTCTTTCCTGCTTTATTGCCTTACCTTCAGCTGGATAACTCATTTTCATATTAAGAATTCACAATTTCAGTGTTATTTTCTAAAAATCAAGTTTAGGATTTTTTTCACCCCCTCCCTTCATTGTACCATGCATCTAAGGGACACCCTTACTCTCAACAGTACAGATTTCTACCCTTTCAAGGAGTGTAAACAGAATTGCACAGTGAATATGACCTAAAAATGAAGTGGGAAATAACAGATGGGAGTTCTGAATTTCCCATAAACACAGGTGTCGGAACAAGCAAGTATTTAATCACTGTTCTGAAACAGGCAACAAAGTCTAAAGGACAAAATCCTCAGTCATGTGCTTTATAAACACTTGCCAGTTAGAGTAAATAAGTTATGCTATTGTTAAATATTTAGTATCAATTATAAATTATTTCATGCAGATGGGTTTGGCAGTACTGTGTTATCTGTTGCACTGTTATCTGTTTACTATACGAGTCTTTTAAACCTCTGTATCAGCAGTAGAATAGACAGTGCAGAGGCCAATTGTTCTGTTGTTTGGTAAGAATAAAATCCTGAGCTGCTACCTCCTTCCAAATGGAAGGCATGGAAGGCTTCTGGCCACTGGCAGGAAATACTTAAAATAAACATACAAGATCTTTATTCTCCCACTTAGTTATCTTAGTAAATAAAGGTAAGTGGAGATAGTGGGCTGGAGACGCTGCTCAGTGTCAGCAGAGGGAACAACAAACCAACCTCATTTTAAGTTACAGGCACTTTTCCCATTGTGTGTTCCTTGGAACAGCACTGAACAGTACTCCAGCCACCGATGGTTTTCCTGCACACCTGTTATCCAGTAATGCACTTGTGATAACGTAGCAAAGGTATATCCATTAGTTCTAGTTGTTGTTCTTTTTGGGTACAATTTGACTTTTTTAAAAAAAATTGGTGGGAATGTGGGACAGGGAGGGAGGCAGTGAAAAATAGTATTTGTCTACTGTAACTATTAGTCTTAATGTTGTTTAAATAAAATTCAGATAAAACTAGCTTCATTGGTACAGGACTTATTTAACCAAGAGTGTAGTTACTATTTAGGAAATGTTTTCAGATTCTTTTAACTAAAGTGGTGATTATTGTACAGCTTCTGCTGTGTATTACAGACCCTTCCTAGGAGAACATCACAAAAAAGACACCTTGCCTCTGAAGCAGTGTCTGCACATTTGTTTTGTAAACAAGCTCTCTCTAAAGGGTTTTCTGTGAGCTGTGCAGTGAAAACTGAACAGATGCTTCATTTGTCAGTAGGATTTTCACTCTGCTGTTCACTTTACTATTTTCTGTGAAGGCTCATTGGTGTTTCAGTGAGGCCTTCATTAGTGCAAACTAAGGAAAAAGCTGTGTTACTCTGCTCCATCTCTTTGCATTTTCTTTCTTTAATAAAAGTATGTCTTGTCTTTAAGGCATAAGAAGTGATGTATTGCTAACTTGTTTGGACAGGTTCCGGGCTTCCCCTGTGAATGACATCTTTTGCCAGTCTCTGCCAGGATCCCCACTTAAACCCCATAATCTGGAACAGCTGGAGAAGCAGCAAGAAATGCTGAAGATGCCTTTTAGAAGGGTTAAGGAGGTAAGATTTATTCAGTTTTAAATAGAAAAATCATTTTTTTCCATGTTGTAACACATACAGCTTTCAGTTCCATGGAAGAAGTTCTCTTACCCAACTTTGTAAGACCATGTCAGTCTTTCAGACAGTCTTTAAGCTTGTTGAAATTGTCTGTAACTTACCTTATTTGGAAGGAAAACAAAGCAAATAAGTTTGGGCTGCTAATTTAAAACTTCTTTAGTCTTTGTAGCCTACAGTTTACAAACGTGTTAAGCTTTTGACTTTTGATTTTTTTTTTCAGCTATGCTGAAGACAGTGAAAACAATGCTTTCATGCTTTTTCCCCCACAGCCTGCTTCACTGGGTATTAACTAACTTCATACAGTTTATGAGAGTTCGCAAGGGACAGACAAAATCTAAGCGGGTGTACACTTTTGGGTATATATTTGTGTATACTTTAATTTCAGGAAGAAATACATTCAACAAAAGAGGAGAAATTTTCTTCCATTCATAAGCCAGTTGCTGTTGGAAGCCATCAACTATTAACTGTGGGAACGACCCACATCTCCAAACTGACTGATGACCAACTTATAAAGGAATTTCTGAGTGGTTCCTACTGCTTCCATGGGGTGAGAAATAAAGCCACGTGTAATAAAATAGCTAGTCCTTAATGGCACATAGTGGTTTATGTGTTTGTTTAGTTTTTCCATGAACTCTGATACTTGCATTCTTATACACGTAATAATTGCCTTTCCTTGTAACTGAAGTCCGTGCTAGAAATGTATCTTTAACCTTTCTGTTGAAATTAAATTTATTTGCACAGACACTGAAATGAAAGTAGATCATGACAATTGTTCAGTGCTAGTTTTGTTCATGAGAACAAACAAAAAAAACTTGATAAAACCTATTGAGAGAACAGCTAGCAGAGAAAAGGCATCTGAAGTTTTCCCTGTCTTTGAAAGAGATAGTTTAAGGAATTTAGTCCTACGTGGCTCCTAGGAGTCTACATCAAAAAATAGATCCTCTTTGCTTAAACCCATCTTGGAATAGATGGAATTCCCTTGCCTATGTCAATTAGTCTAACGAGATTTTTCTCTCAATGCAAAGCTTGAATCGACACATCTGCATAATAGCCATGGAGTGTTACAGTTAACACAGCCAGTGCTTGAGGGGCTGGAGGGAACGGGAGAGGGGTGTTTTGGGGGGGTTGCTTTTGTTTTAATGCTGAGATTGTACCTCTTCCCAGGGTGTTGGTTGGTGGAAGTATGAATTCTGCTACGGCAAATATGTTCATCAATATCATGAGGTATGTTTAAATAGTTTTATGTTCTACCACTAGAGGGCTGCGGGGGAAGAAAGGGTTGGAGAATCTGTCTGGGATTTGAAAAAAAATCAGCATCCTGTTCTTGTCTGACCAACATCTTGGGTTTAAGAAGTTGGATTTCAAAAGGAAATGCTCTCTGTGCTGTCTGTGTTTATGCAGGGGGATGTTGGTACCATGTCAGGTAGAGCACAGTAATAATCAAAGTGGAAAAAAGGGGGTTTTTTTGGGGGGGATGCTCTTCTGGTCATTGAAACACTTGTATCATCTCACAGAGCCCAGGTGGCTGCTCTGAAGAGACCAGCAGCTGGACTCTTGACTCTAATACCAGATTGGTCACCCTTTGTCCCAAAGGCAAGAAGACGTTACATCAACAGCAGCAGACTCGCTCTAAAAATTACATTCTATATGTCATTAAACTATCCCCAGTGCTAATGGTATAACACAAGGTGTAATTATCAGCCTTTCCTTTTTTAGGATAAGGAAAGTGGCAAGACTTCTGTGGTTGTGGGCACCTGGAGCAAGGAGGAACACATCGAATGGTCCAGGAAGAACGCTGCTAGAACATTCTATCTCCGAGAAGATGGCACACAGACCGTGAGGTACGGTTACCGTCACGAGAGCACTGCTCTGGCCTTCTCTGTGCCTGAATTGGTCTCATACTTGCCACAGAGAAGACAGAATGCCAGGGTCCACTTCTGCTGCGCGTGAATAGTCAGTTTACAAACGGATATAATAAACTGTCAAGAACAGGGTGTATAGGTGGCATTGTCCCCCCCAACATGAAACATCAACATGCGAAAATGTAATTCAACACTTTGGATATGATGCAGAGAAAAAATCTTCCAATAGTGAACAACTCTTTCCTTCTGCAGTAACTGAAATACAAAACAAAGTAGTTATGTGCTGTATGTTGGAGTTAAATATTTGAAGAATGATGAGATACTGTGTCTCACAAGCTAGCTGTGTGTTTAGTATTTCCCAAGTGTTCCATTCCAATCTTTTGTGGCAGGATGGTGTCTCATTTCTATGGAAATGGAGATGTTTGTGACTTAACCGACAAGCCAAGGCAGGTGACTGTGAAATTGAAGTAAGTTAACTCTTTTTAGTAAACTGATGTTTTGTGTCTCTACTTCTTGTGTCAGAGGTAAAAGCCTCTGACTTCTTCATAAAGCTCAGACAGCAATGGCTGTTGGCTTGCCAAAAATGCTCTAGATGCTAAGGGAACAGATGTTCTAGTTTTGTGCTTATTACATGTTAAACATTGCAAAATTTCTCTTCTGTTTTCAGATGTAAAGAATCCGATTCCCCTCACGCTGTGACCATATACATGTTAGAGCCTCACTCGTGCCAATACATCCTGGGGGTACGGAAGCACATCCTTGAATTCCTGAAGATCCCGTGCTAACAAAGCACAACTCTCTGTGCAATTGCATTTTCTCAGAGAAAGGAGCAGATTATTATTATTAATTACACTAGTTACATTGTTAATATGCGGTAGAGGTCATGCCCAAAAGTAAAAAGCACTTCCTAAATTTTACAAAGCGACGCTTGAGTACTGTACCTCTTGTGCTCTGTTGTCATTAATATTTTGATCTGTTGCAATCTCTTGCAAGAATTTATCACCTATTTCAGCCTTTAATGTTTGTTCTTTTGTGTTCAAGGTGGAATCTCCAGTCATCTGTAAAATCCTGGACACAGCAGATGAATACGGACTGCTCTCGGTGCCCAGCTAAAGCCCGTGAAGCCACCACACCTGCACCAACCCTGCTGGTGTCATGCACGTTAACATCCCCTCTGTGAGACAACAAAGGCAGAGTGCAGCTTTCCGCCAGCCAGCCTCACCAGCAGAGCTCTGTGAGAGGAGGGACTTGCCAACTACTTTGTGTATAACTATGTGTATATAAGAGGTTATTGATAAACTTTTAAAACCTTGTCTTGCACTTCTGTTTGACTGGTGTATGTCACGTTCTACAGTCATTGTCACTGTTAAGGTATAATTTTTTTTTTTTTTAATATTAACACTGTAGGGTTCATCTTAATATATTTATTTTGCTGAACATCCTCACTGCCATCAGTCAGATTCGCTGTTTTGCTTCTAAGGTATGACACCAGTGATCTATAATCAACATTTTTTGTGTCAGAACTGTCAGTATTAGCTGACCTTTGGACTCCAACATGTGCCATACATGTGCCTGAGCGGTTTCCTTCTCGGTGACAAAGACTTGGTGCAGCCACCTGTCTCTTAATGACCCATACCAGGCTGGAGAGCCACTTTCTCGTAGTGCGCGTACCCTGCAAATTAGATTTTTGGTGCAGGCAGATGAAGTTTTAGTCTGCTGGCAATCTACATTCCTAGAAGCTAATTGAAACATTACTTAACAGCTGTATCTGAAGTAGATTTCCATTATGCTTCAAAAATAGTTTTTCAAATAGGTAAGAAAAAGAGTTTTCAACTTGCTGGTTTGTAGCTCTGAGGATTTCCTTCCCTCAGAAGGATGCTTATGCTGGAGGGGGCAGCAGCTGGGCAGCATTTCAGGCTGTGGCAACAGCATACGATCAGTATCTTGGTCACATATGTAAGCCCGCTACGTTTCCTCTTTTCTAAAGCCATTGTGCAAGGTAAAGAAATTTTGCAACTGCTGTCCAGAAGAAATCCGACAACCCTTTGGCATATGACTAGTCTACTACTACCCAAAATACCAACTTAAACTGCTAGACTGTTGGAACGCAAGCACCCACTTTATTATCTCATCTAGTAGAAACCCAAAACATCAGTAGCAGGATGATACAGCATTGAACTTCAAACTCTGTTCCTGCTCATAGCCTTGTTTCTGATGGCTTAGCAATGTGACAGAGGAAACTGAAAAAGGGGGATGAGTCTTCTATCCAGATTTTTCCCCTCCTGTCTCGTGAAGCATTAGATAAATTAGCAAAAAGTTACTTGTACTTAGCCAGCAGCTTTTAGAAAAGAGAAGACATCAAAAGTAGTGTTCTCTGGACTTTAGATCCTTAACTTAGTTTCCCAAAAATACTTTCACTTGCCTGAACAGTCAACCAGACCCATCTTCTCATTAACTGAATCTGGGCCCCACACTGACCAAAGGTTGTCTTTGGCCACACACAAAAGCGACTTGTTGCACAACCTGCAAAGCCGCAGGATGGGCTCCCCACCCAGCTACAGACGAGCATTTTGGCAGCAGCTCCTCCAGCTGCCGTTACCCCTCAACTGCCTTACTCCCAGTTCTGGACTGCCTGAGGCGTCACTCGCTCAGGTCCACAGCAGCGAAGGCGCAGCCCAAGTCAACATACAGTAAGAAAAACACATTTAGCCTGAGCTTCCCCAAGCTGTCTTTACAATGTGCTGGGTGAATTTTCTCATGAAGGCTCTGGCAGGAGGTGGAAGTGTGAGCTTTGTGCAATCCCTCGTGATAGTTTTATTGGGAAATGAGACTGTCCCATGTCTACTTGGCTGCTCTTAGGACAGGCCCTATGGACACGGTCTTAGCGCTGCACTGAGCACTCAGGCCCAGGTGTGATGCGGCCATAGGTGCTGCAGTGCCCCGCTGCAGAACGCAGACACGCAGTGTGGGTTGGGACAGCGTCAGACCTCCTTGACGTCTGTCAGACTAATTCATACTAAAGGGAAGAGAAACCACAACATGATGAACCCCTCAGTTGGGGTAATTAGAGGAAAAGATAAGAATAGTTATTTTGCAGAACATAAAGAATGCCACTTCTCCACAGAGGAGGAAGTCCCCAGTGCGAAGTGGAACCACAACCTCTGACTAAGCAGCCCCAGCACTTCGGAGTGCTGCTAATGCCAACTTTTGCCATTTTTAGGAGCAAACCATGCTGCTGCCAAACCCATTAAATCTGTATCCGGTTCTCCATATTCCTCAGCCTCTACTTCCCCTTGCACAGGAAGCAACACACTCACCCATGTTCCTACCCTGCATCCGAGCTACCAGCAGGCACCCAAATACACAAAAATTAAGAGCATGCTTTTCTCTTCCACCCTCTCCCATCTCTCCATGACCAGCAGCTCATCTGGGAAAGAATCACCAAGGCAGGGGTGAGGGGAGCAGGAAAGATGCACACAAAAAGCCCAAAGGGTACCATAGACCATGGGCTGGTACTGCTAGAAATAATTCATTCCAACCTAAGTTTGTGTTCTAACACATTTGAATCTAAAAGAAATGTGCAATTGAGAATAACTTGCTGCTTCAACCCTCTCCTAGACAAGCCCTAGGGTGCAGGAACCTGTCAGTACCAAAAACAGGGGAAAACAAACCTCTTCTGGTACATGGAAAGCACAAAGCAGAACTGGAGGGCTGCAGGTTTCTGTGCTGATCTGCTTAGATTTATGCCCGAGATATTCTGCAGGTTTGTCTCTCAGCCCAGGAAGTACAGTCGTTTCCATGCTCATCTAAGAATCAGCAACGTGGAAGATAATGCGAATGGCAGGCAGCGAATTTGCAGCAATGGTACCGATATAATCTGCAATTAGTCACAGGAAATTACATCAAAGGAAAGTAGAGTTGGGAAAGTGAAACATGCCGCTTAGCCAAGTATTTACTTCTATGAGAAGACCTCAGAGAAGCTGGTTTAGGTCCCAAAGCCCGAGATTTACCTGCACAGAAAGAACAAACCTCAGTAACAAGCCCTTAACAAACCCCCAATTTACCTGCACAGAAATGCTTAAAACTCACCCGCGGACTTCTCCTACACAACCCAAACCAGCGCACGAACAGCAGCCCTCATTTCTTGCCAAGACCTGCTGCCTGAACATCAGAAATGAAATCAGGATTTGCTATAGAAGAGTTGTGGCACTACTGCTACGTCTTTATTTGTATTCTGCTCAAAGCCACTGCTCAAATACAGCAGACAAGGGATTCATTCTAGAGCTCATTTTAAATTGTCATTTAAACTCACAAATGATTTATTAGCTGCAAGAACAGATCAAAAAGGATGTAAGACATCCATAGAGCTGATAGAGGTGGTAGCGAGGAGTCAGCGGATCAATGTGCAACACAAGATGGTCACTGGGAAGTTTCACTGAGCTGAAGGGGTGAACTAAAACAATCGGTTTGGGAAAGATTTTCTCAACTGGTATAGAACTGCAGGGTATTAGCCCCTCTCCCTGCGCAGAAGCAGACAAGTGCATTCCCAGGATGTAAATATTGTATTTATACAGCTGCATAGATATGACCTGCAGTTTTCATCCAGCACCCAAATCCAAGTCCACCTTAACAACTGAAGCTCCTTTGAGGTCGGGTCTCCTGAAGGCTGCTGCTCACCCTCTCTGGATTGGTGCAGGGCTTGCACAAGTTCAGCTCTCCTATCTTCAATTATATTTCCAGCACACACACACAAAAAAAAATTCCTGTGCAGAGAGACAGCAAGCAAAGGGAAGACGACATGTTTGAGGAGTGAAATCTCTTTATTGAATCCTTGTGGGGAACCACAACCCTGCCTCGGTTCTGCTCGCAGCTGCGTTGTGCGTACCTTCCTCACTCACTCAGACCCTTCTTGTGTGCTGCTCTTCCTCCACCATCTCTAAAATAAGAGGCTGCCTTCAAAAAAATGAATACACAGAACATGTGCTGGACGAACAGATGTTAGCCTAGTGCCAGCATGGCATGTCAGCAGAATAATTGTTCTCGTTCCGAAAAATATTCTTCTTCACTTTGCCACTTTTGACGCTTTGATTTACTGCCACGGCCAGCCACAGAGACACAGTTTGATGTGCCCTGTCCTAGAATGGAGCTGCTGTCTTCCCAAAGAGGGAACCGCGGGCCGAGTTCCCAGAGCAGCACAGATGTATTTAGTTGAAGTTCTTCGGAAGACTCCTCGGGAGAAATATCTGCCTGTGGGGGGCTACCCCTAATTGAAAGCAGAGCAGGAATCTCTCCTGACATGTCCAAAATGCTCTTCATTTCCTGTCTCTTCTACCAAAGCAAGTCATGATCTGTCTGAAGAATGGATGACTTCAGGGCAATTCCCAGAACCTGTCAGGGCGGGGAAGTGCCTGGTCTGACCAGACAGGGAGAATAAACAATGCTGGGGTTTTCCAGCCCCTCAGGACTGGACAGGGAGCCTTTGGGCTGCTGCAAGAGTTTCCAGTCACTGCCAGTTACAGAAGAGTGGAAAAAAAAAATCAACAGCAGAAAAAGCAAAGCAGATGACAGAGCTCTACACTTTATGCAATCGGTTGACTTCCTTTCAGTTGGCATCCTGAACAGAACTAGCTGCAAGCAAGGAACCTATCTTTCAAGGCTACAAACACTGGGAAAATCTCCTGTTACTTTTTCCCCTCCTAGTTAAAGTGCACAAAAGGTACGATCACTCCCTATGCAGCAGCACTTCCGGTGTACAAGACCTCTCATGTATTCACATGTAAGAGACTCCAACACAAAACCCTCCCCCATCCTGG
Source organism: Pterocles gutturalis (assembly GCF_000699245.1). Classification (NCBI taxonomy): domain Eukaryota; kingdom Metazoa; phylum Chordata; class Aves; order Pterocliformes; family Pteroclidae; genus Pterocles; species Pterocles gutturalis. Next base: position 10,225 of record NW_010147213.1, on the reverse strand, counting down.
GAAACACACCCACAACAAACCACATTACAGCAGTAAATCAGTTTTACAACCTCACGGTCACGCCTGGTGCTTCCAGACCTTCCCTGTGACGCTCGAGCAGGCGGGAAGCCAGCAGGTCCCTTGGGATGACACCATTCACAGCATCCAAGCATGAAAACCACCAACTTCCAGCTCCTGTCTTCCCCTCAGCAACAGGCTGGCACGATGGGGAAAACTTTACGGATTTCACCAGGGACAAGCATCTCTGCTTCTCTTGCTGGGGCCTGGTGCAAGCCCCCTCCACCTGCCTCACAAAGAGGAGCGGAGCTCCAGAGGTTTCCGGGGGAGGGGGGGGGAGGGCCGCCCCACCCCGCCCTGATTCCAGCCCTACAAAGGGCGGTGGCGACAGTGGCAGCCGTGGCAGCAGTACCTGCGAGGGAACAGCAGCGAGGAGAGCGGGTAAAGAAGGGGAAGGGGGATGGGGAGGGTCGCTGGAGGAACAAGGGAGCTGGTAGCTGCCTTCCAGCCATAAATTTGTGATGATTTTAACACCCTGGGGGCTTGCTTGCCCCTGCGGAGCAGCAGGTGCGGGTTACTCCCACTCGGTGCAAGGTGTGAGGGAGGGATGAGGTGGCTGGTGGGGTCCTGCCGGTAGCAACGTGTCCAGGGGACAGGGCTGGGAAGTCCTTGGGGTCCCATCTCTTAACGGTCCAAGTCTGGTGGGCAGCAAAGGGGACAACAATAACACCAGGTTGCTCACCTGAAGGTCTGCACTGGCGCTTGCAGGTAATAAATAGAAGAGGTGGACCACGGGAGTCAGGAAATTAGTGACTGACAGACTCGGGGCAGGAGAGAAGCTGGGCAGTGATGCTGCCGGGCGACGGGAAGTCTGCACAGAGGAACAACGTGCAGGCAGTGGCCTCTCCTGGCACAGGCTGCCTTGTACAATCCTCTGAAATTGTACTTGAAAACAAAGTTACTCTTTTCCTTACTCTTAACTGGCAAGGCTAAGTAAAGTGTCCCTGGTAAACTGTGGGCAGAGAGCAAACTGTTAAGTAGATGGGATCAGAAGAGAGGTAGTCACACAGCTACACAGGGCTCCCTGCCACGTTACTTCTGAAGACGGGACTTATGTGGCCGAACAGATTTCAGACAGGTCAGACTTACCTGGTGGTTGTGTGCCAGGATGAGAGACGTAAAACCTGAGTTGCAAGCAGTGGTTACGAAAGTGCATTTCAGATTATGCAGCGGAAGATGCTATTGCAAAGCCTGCTTGCTGCCTGCCTGGTATGGGGGGAGGAATAATAATAATAATTAAAAAATCATTCAGACTGTATCTACAATGATCTGGAATGAAGAGCACTCTCCTTCAAATCATTCTCCGACACCAGCTTTGACCATTGCCTCTTGAAAATAATGGAGCAAGATATGTTTTTTTTTTTCAAGTAGCTAAAAAGGGATTCAGAGATACAACTTGCAGAGGAATGAAACAATTTCTGCACTTGCAAGTAAACTAGGATTAATTTTTTTTGAAGGGTATTCATTACCATAAAGCATATTACAATGATGGATTTTTACATTTCTTTTCTCCAGGATGAAGATCCTTACTGGAAGTCTTCATTTCCACTTCATTTCTTTCTTATTCAGCAGAGCAAATGGATTCCTAACTCTGAGAACACCTACCACCGATGCCTCCCCATTTTATAACTACTCTTATTTAAACCTCTCTTCTATATCAGAAGCACAAGCTCCGAAGATGGCAAGAGCTCTCAATTTCTCACATAACATAATGGAAAAAATAACCAAGCAAGACTTGGAAGGTTTTGATGCGTTAGAAGTTTTAGACCTTTCCTACAATCGGATTAAGGACATTGAACCTGGTGCATTTGAGACCCTGCCCAGCCTTGTTTCTGTGAATTTATCATTTAATGATAACGAACTTCTTGTCTTGGGTCTGCCAGCCCATCTGAAGCCCGCACCCACCAGCGAAGCCTCAGGGTCTTTTCAGCTTTTTAAGTATTTTGACAACTCCTCAGAGGCTGCTCCAGAGCCTTACACATCCCCTGAGGGGCTGCCACATTCAGGAGGTCCATCAGTCCTGCAAAATGTTAATCTGGAGCTCAAACGAAATACAGAGAATCCTCTTCCAAGAGCAGAGGAAAAAGTGACGGTCTCTCCAACAGCCACGTTACAGCCCAATTTCTGCGGAGCACCAATAAATGGGATTCTTGATCTGTCAAACAGCAAACTCACCCAGGAAGAGCTGGAGGCAAAGCTGGATGCAGATCTCTGTCAACCTCAGATGAACAATATTTTGGAGCTTGACATTAGTCACAGTGAGCTGGAAATGGATCTTCTATCGCTGTCCATGCTGTTTTGGCCAATGAAAAATGTGCGGTCTGTCAATGCCAGTTACAACAAAATAACAATTAATATTCTGGATGCCGAGGCTATCTGTACATTCCCATTCAGCAAGCTTTTGTTTTTAAATATTAGCAACAATCCCATAAACAGCTTGAATACTCTGTGTCTCCCTTCAACCATCAAGGTACTTGATTTATCCTTCACTAACGTAAGTCAAATACCCAAAAATTTTGCTAAAAAAATGATTAACTTAGAAACCATGTATGTTGAAGGAAATCACTTCATATATACCATACATCCAGAAATCACCAGTGCAGCTCCACAACCTCCCCCTGGAACTGTCCATATTAATGCCATCTCCTTTGTCAGAAACCAGGCTGGCACACCCATCGAAAGCCTTCCAAAGAAACTGAAACACCTGCAAATGTCCAACTGCTCCATTGTAGAACTGCCGGAATGGTTTGCTGGCACAATGCAAGAATTACTCTTTTTGGATCTCAGCAGCAACCGGATTTCTATGCTTCCGGACTTACCTGCCTCCCTGCAGCACCTTGACATAAGCAACAGCGATATTAAAACGATACCTCCTACTTTTAAATCTCTCTCCAACTTAACAATGTTTAATATCCAAAATAATAAAATTACAGATATGCATCCTGAGCATTTCCCGTTAAGTTTAACAAAATGTGATATTAGTAGAAATAAGTTGAACGTGTTGTCATTAACTGACACCCTGGTGAAACTCGAATATCTCAATGTTTCTGGAAACCTAATTACCAGAGTGGAACCCACTGGTCACCTTTCTGCCCTCGCTAATCTGGACAGTAGTCACAATCTGATTTCAGAACTCCCTGATCTTTTTGGGAAATCTCTGCCAATGCTGAAATATTTTAATTTATCAGGGAATAAGATCTCCTTTCTACAGCATGGGTCCCTCCCAACATCTCTGATTGAGTTGGACATCAGCGACAACGCCATTACTACCATTGTGGAGGACACTTTTGGCCCATTAACAAGTTTGAGTGTTTTGACTGTTCAAGGCAAACATTTTTTTTGCAACTGTGACTTGTACTGGTTTGTGAACGTCTACATCCACAAGCCACATTTGCAGATAAATGGCAAAGAAAACCTCAGGTGCAGTTTTCCACCAGACAGAAGGGGCTCGTTGGTGGAGAGCAGCAACCTCACGCTGCTGCGCTGCTCCCTGGGCATCCAGATGGCCATTACTGCCTGTGTCGCTGTCCTGGTCGTTTTGCTGTTAACAGGGTTATGCTGGTGGTTCGATGGGCTGTGGTATGTGAGGATGGGTTGGTTCTGGTGTATGGCAAAGAGGAAGCAGTACAAGGAGAGGCCAGAAAACAAGCCCTTTGATGCCTTCATTTCGTACAGCGAGCAAGACGCAAAGTGGACGAAAGAGAATCTACTGGAAAAACTGGAAGCTGATGGGTTCAAGATATGTTACCATGAGAGGGATTTCAAGCCAGGGCACCCCATACTCGGTAACATTTTTTACTGCATAGAGAACAGCCATAAAGTCATTTTTGTTCTCTCTCCTAGTTTTGTAAACAGCTGCTGGTGTCAGTATGAACTGTATTTTGCTGAGCACCGGGTCCTGAATGAAAACCAGGATTCTCTCATCATGATCGTGCTGGAAGACCTCCCACCCAACAGCGTGCCACAGAAGTTCAGCAAACTCAGGAAACTGCTGAAAAGAAAAACCTACTTAAAGTGGAGCCCTGAGGAACACAGACAGAAAATGTTCTGGCATCAGCTAGCAGCTGTCTTAAAAACAACCAATGAACCCCTCGTGAGAGCAGAAAATGGATCCGCTCGGGATATGTATGAGATGGATGAGATACAAGAACATGCAGAGGTTGTGCCTGGAAATTCTACAGTCAAATAAAAGCATTTCTGTGTTTACCTCCTGCAAAGGCTGCTGTGTTGGGACGGGGGTTTGTCTCAGCTCAGTCCCAGGAGAGGTGACTCATGGGTTTGTAGCGCTATTCCCTCTGATAAAAGAATCCGTTATCCAACGGGCTGGGACCTGAGCACTGGTAAACAGCTGCTTCTTCCTGCGTGCTTGATGTGCTTTCTTCAAATGCTGTGGATGTCACCTGAAAGGAAGAACAGCTCGAGTCACACAGCATGCCCTGACTGTCTTTTTGAGATTATTGCTGTGAAAAGCAACGTAATTCAAAGGGAAGGTTGCAGTTCAGATTCTCAGTTCTAGTACAGCTTAAGATGGGAACACACAAGGTGTAGGAAAAACACCACGATAGTACACAGGCAACGCTTTCCTTCTGTCGTTCAGCGAGAAATAAAGACTAAGTTAATGAAGTCATCTGAGAGGTGCAACTGCAAATCCATGCTGCTACATCATTTGGTTTAAGTAACTGGTGGGAGAGATCAGACTTTAAAGTCTTTTATAATTACAGATCAACACATGCAAGCACATTAAAAAAAAAAAAAAAAAGAGCCACCTGAGTGTGTCAGTCTCTACTGTAAAATAATTGGTGTAAGCGTTATTTAAACGCCGTTATCATCAACCTCTGAAAAATAAGCAAGAACATTATAATATGATTTACATTTAATGAAGTTTCACTTGACACAATCAGCCTGACCCATAATTCAGTGCTACCTCCACACAGCCCTTGTCATCACCTAGTGCCACTTCATACTTTTATTTATTGTATTTGAAAAAAATAATTTAAAAAATCAGCTGATCTAGCTTCCACATTCAAGGAAAATCAACAGACCGTGATGGAAATTAAATTTCAGATGAGAACGCGTAGCACAATCTGGCTCTGTGTCTTAGAAAAATAAATGCATACTGCCTTACAGAAAACTCTCTACTGTAAAAAGTTCTGAGGTGGTGCCCAACTGTTGAACATTCTTTAACAACTTTTTGAGGTTGTGTAGATATTGTCTAAAGTTATTTGGTACTACGAACTTTTAGTTTTTATATGTAAAGGATAAAAAAAAAATACAACACTGCAAGCCAACAGCTCAAAAAGTCAACTCTTATCACCATAAAACAAGATCTATGACTTAGAAAAACCTGTTAATTATAAAATCTTTCAAATACTTTTGTTCCTGTAAACAACCAGAAGCCACTTGTTAGTGAGATCAGCCTCAAGCAATTAATCAGCTGTTTTTTCTAATAAGCTTTTTTATGCTTTCTTTAAGGTCGCTCCTTATTCCATGAGATACCCTGATCAAACTGTTGGTAGTACTCCTAACGGTAAAAATGCAGATTTTCTGTAATAAAGCCAAAACAGTCCTCAGGCCAAACACCGTGGCAGCGGCAAACCCCAGCACACTGAAAACATACGTTGGATAACTTGTTCCAACACGATGGGCTCTTCCTAACCCCAGAAACCAAAGATTGCTTTAATTCCTGGAGTATAAAATTGTATATGTATTTCAAAACATGGTGGCATTAACTGTCAGCCTCCTGATACTCTTCTTACTCACATGAAGTACCTGTTAAACCTTCCTAGTTTTTTCTAAACAGTTCTGCAGCAACAAGGTCCACAGTGTACGTCCGGGCAGCAAGAAAAGCACAGCACTTCGTGAGTCTTGGATTTACGACCTTTCATATTCACGAGATGCTTTCTTCTTCTTGTGTTACAGGTTGCACTAACTACAGACCTCCTCTAAACCAGCCAGCATTCACATACTTTTATTGCTTATTTTCTTACCCATCTCCCCTCTTCACAGCCATTTGCCATCTCCTTCGCCCAGCACTCTGTTGCCTCCCCTCTCAATTAGGTTGCTGCGTTTTTAACCTCGCAGTCATGCTTTATTGGGTCTGTGCTCAGAAGAGGGTTCTGATACAAAAAAGGGGGCTAAAGGAAGAAAAATATATACTACAGAAGTCTAAAACAAGTAATTTTTTTGTCATATGATAACTGATTACTTCAGTTTATGATTCACTTCAAATTGTACTATTTTCAAAATCCAATCTCTATTTGCTACATCCATAAACCTCCCCCAAAACACAGTTGTACAGTACAATTAATAACTTAAATCAGCTTTTGTTCCTACTGCAGATTAAAAGGTGTTGCACTTTCCTATCTGACACGATAAACACGTTAACACATTGGTTGTGTTAAGAATACAACTGGCACCAGGAGTTAACAGAAGAGCGATATTACAAAGTGCTTTAAAGCGACTTCAGGTGTTTTGTCTCAATAATACATCACGTAAAGGCAAAAAAACCCTCCTCCTATCCTAAAGCTGGACCCTTCTCGCTTTACTCCCACATAAATACTCAATGCAAATTACTTTTAGGAGTAAGGTGCGAGGGATTTAACCTTCTATCATGCGATGAAAACCAAAAGCACAGCAGGAGTCATGTGTACATGCAGGAAGCTCAAAAACTGCCTGATGTTAAAACCAGCCTTAATGCGTACCTTCAGGTCCCTTAAAGCACACACAGGACCCCACCTTGCAACCACTTCTGGGATCCTGCCCTATACTCCCTACCATCTGAAATGGTAATTGCTGACAAGAATGTGTATTTCGAGACAAAATGACAGGATCCCACATATTTTTTCCCTCAAAATTAGTACGCTTTGTACTAAAGAGAAATGCTAAGACAGAAAAAACACACAAGACAGATCTTTTAGTTATCTTTTATAATTACATTAGAAAGAACCATGTTATTTGTTTATAAAGAAAAATATCTGGGCAGAGACAAGACCTATGGAAACCATTTCAATTTTACATTTGTAATAGAACGTTGTTCACATCCATTTTATTGCAAGAAAGCAGTCTTGAATTATTCAAAATTAATTAAAATTCAGAGTCCTAAACAAAGAACAGTGCTCATCATGTAATAGCCTTCTTGGAAAATCTTGAAAATAGTTTGGTTAACAAAGAGCTAAACCAACAACTCCTCACACATGGCAATAACGTGAATGTTTTTTGTTTTTAAAATAACAAATAATCTCTCCATCACAGTAATTCCACTAAAGATGTGGCATTTCCCTATAATGATGCACCAAAAGTCTCTGGCACGATTATTTTGGAGATACTAAGGCTCTGCTGAAGTCCACAGAAGTCGAAAGGTGATTGTTTTGAAAAGATCTGGCCACTTAAAGCAATAATAGTCAGGAATTTAAATGCCTCCAAATCATTCTGGTTCATAACTAATTCCCACAACATATGACACAAAACAAATGGCAGGATTTATAAAAAAAGGACTTCTGTTATTTTCTCACTGTGTAGACCAACAGATAAAGTTTGTAAGTAGACAGATTATTAATCTTTAAATCAAACTGATATTAGACTTCTTAAGAAAACCTCAAAAAGTTGTAGTCATCTCGGTACGTGGTCACTCTGTTCTTAAAAATTGTAATAGCTGTCAGTTCTACCTGTCAAGAATATCACAGCTGAATCCCCTCCCCTTCCTGCTTTTATACAAAGTTATAGACAAAAAAGCAACCAGCAACACTACTCTTCACATAACTGTTTATAAATTAGAAATTCCAGAGGTGACTGCATCACTAATAGTGCATCAGCACTATAATATTGCAATATTCATCTTTCTCCTCAAGTAAAACCTGTAATTAGGTATTGCACAGTTACTTCTATCAGATGTAAAATACTTCTCCAAATATATGATTTTGGGATATATAACACCTCCAATCCTTAAAATAAATGTGCAGCAGAAATTAATATATATACTTCAGAGGTTTATTACAGTGCCAAAACACTTTAAAAAGTCCTTCCCCAGCAGCAATATAACACTGTTTGTAAAATGTCTTGTCCTGCTTTAGGAAGCTGAGACTGAAATCCTAAACTTCTGTTGAGGTTCCTAGAAACTTTGCCATTTTCCTCTACAGAGCCAGGATTTCACCCTGTGAACAGAAAGGACTTTTGTTATCACCGACACTTGCTACAACAAAATATAACTGGTTCTTTCAATCTGCTGCAATGGGAAGAGTTTAAACTCAAGTATCATAATACCAAGCATCCTCCCAATTCTTCTTGAAAATACGGCAAGTATGCAACTCAACAGGTAGTACTTCTGCTTGCAACCTCAGATTGTTCCCCGAGATATTCTGCCTTGTGACGTAACAAATCACACAGATCTAGCGCTTACTTTTACTTGTCCATCAGTAAAATTTACTAACAAAACCACCCTCATGTAACAATTCCAAACACAAATCTAAAATACCACTCTTTCTGACTTGCCATAGAAATTCAAGAAAGTGCCACGGAAATAACATCCTAGCGTTCACTCCAACTGCGAATAGCTGGATATTAACATTAGTGGCATTTTTCTTAATTGCCAGCAGTACTGTATCATTAAGAATATTCATTAATAAAAGCAAAGAAGGGAACCCTCTGGATCAGCTAGATCAGAGCCCTTTCCTAAGGTTACACTGAGGGCACTGGTATCTGCTTTGTCAAAGCACTGTCGTAGTCTTGCACCAAGTCATTGGTGGTGTGATAATGCATGGCAACGTAGGATTTGGCAAATCCAAAAGTTGAGTTCACCAGCTGTAAGCTGTTTGGGGTGCTCACTTCCTGGGAAGGGCTGCTGTTATAGATACTGTAATAGGGCTCGATTCGGGTGTTCATGGGGGTCGAGCTGCTCTGTGCATAGTGCTGATGACCCACAGAAGCCTTGGGACTCAGCACGCTTTCCTTGGAGTGACTAGGGCCACAGGCTTGGTCCACAAACTTTTTCTGAGGTTTTGGAGACAACATGTATGCTGAATTGGTCTCGTGGTGGGATGACTTGTTCCTGTTGACCTCCAGGCTGCCTTTGCCCATGGCCCGAAGCCTTGTCTTCTGCTTGCAGCAGAAAAAGACAAGGGCTATGTACTGCAGGCACCAGAGGACTCGTCTCCGAAGTCCGGCACTGTTGCGGGAATATATAAAAGGATTTAATCCAGATTTGAAAAAAATGAGGGTAAATCCACACAGCTCGAACTGGTAGAGAACAAAACCACCACTGCTGGACAGCATGTCCTGCACCAAAGAAATGCCCAGGGGCAGGCAGCAAACCAACACAGAGAGCACAATGACAACGCACGTCACCACCGCCCTGGAGTCTTTGGCTGTGGACAGGTTGACCGCTGACACCAGCTGAAGCCGGCCGGTGGCAGTGGCCGGGATCTGGCCAAGGTGCTTGGCATAGCTGTGCGTCTGGATGTGCTGCGGCTTGCTGTAGCTCTGGTTCCTGTACAAGGCGGGCATGGCGCTCTGCAAGCCAGCCCCGGTGGCTGGCGGCCCCACAAAGGGCTGCGGTCTGGAGGCATCCACGGCCACCACGGGTGGGCACTTCCTCACCTGGGCATTCCTCCGCAGGGCCTGGGCAATCATGACGTAAGAGACAGACACCACAGCCACGCAGCAGATGAAGTCGATGACGTAGAGGTAGAGGATAACCTTCCCCTTGCCACTGGCAAAGCTGGCCATGGGCAGGCAGAGGCGGGAGCTGCGGGTTTTCAGGGTGGCCATGGTGGCCAGGGTGAAGCTGGTGGCCCAGAGGAGCAGGGTGAGGAGGAGGGTGCAGGGGAAGGAAGCGGTGCGGTGTGTTTTTTTTTGGCTGCTTCCCCCGGACCTTGCGCAGCCGGTGCGGGGCAATGACTGCCACCGTCTTGAGAGACATGATGATGAAGCCGGAGCTGGTGAGGTGGAAGGTGAAGCAGAAAGCGCCGGGGACACCTTGAGCTGAGTCAAAGAAGAGGACGAAGGCGAACATGGGGGCGGCCACCCCGCAGATGAAGAGGTCGCAGAAGGAGAGATTGAGGATCATGAAATCGAAGTTAGTCCTGAATTTCCTGAGGGCTGGGTCAAAAAAGGACAGCAGGACGATGAGGTTGCCGTAGGAGCCCAGGCAGAAGACCAGGGCCAGCAGCGAGGC
>NW_010147212.1:0-8350 GCF_000699245.1 Pterocles gutturalis | reverse complement strand
AGCTCTACTGTCCCCCCTCCAGCTCTGCTGTCCCACCTCACTCCCAGCCACACTGTCCCCTCTCTGTGGTGCTGCCGCACCCCCGGCCCCCCACACCCGCATCCGGCCTTCCCAGCGCTGATGGATCCTGATCTGCAATAACATCACCTCTCCCTCCCTCCCCGCCAGGTCTGCAGTGCTCTCTGATCCCGACAGCAAGATCCCCCTTGTTCGCTCCTAACAAAGTCGTCTGGTTTTGCTGTGTGATGTTTTTCTTGGATGGCACTTTGTTGGGAGTGCTTTACACATGCAATGTTTTTTCCCACAGGTTCAAGAGATAACGTATCTCCTAGCACTGACAAACATGAAACCTCTCGGTTACAGACTAAAACCTGCTCTGATCTTGGCACAGAGGAGAAAACATCTGTCCCATTTAAATACGTTCCTGACTTCTCCAATAATGAGGTTAGCCCACAGGACAGCTCCCAGGCGGAAAGCGTACGTGCTAGCCAGGAAAACCCGGGCTGTGGAACCGTTGTTAGGCCTGCCCCTGAGGAGAAAAAACCCCAAACCTCCATAAGCTTGATGAAGCTGAGGAGACGGACGAAGGCTCTGGTATCAGAGAAAAGGGAATCGGTGTGTGATGTGCATCCGATCAACGCCGATGAAATGGTGAAAAATCAAATAGCCAGTACAGAGGAACTTCATTCACCAGTCTTCAGGCGAAGCAGTCTCTCCAACGCTGAGGAAAACGCCCAAAGGGCACCCAGACCAGCACTTGCGCAGAGAGAAGAAAGCAGTTTAACTCCTCCTGATGCAGTGTTAGGAGTTGCACAAGACGTGCCTGAAGGCAGGGTCTCTCCAGGAGTGCCTGAGCTGTTCCCGAGTGCGCTGAGGGACAGCAGCCGTGGCTGGCAGCCCGAGTCCCCCGCCGCTGTGGCCACATCTGATAACGCTGAGCCTGCACGGCCGTGTTCAGAGAATGGTGACTCTGTTTTACTTGACACCAGTGGTGATGGAGGAGAAGGATCCTCCAGTATGATAAAACAAACGGACAGTGAGGGTATGTGTGAAGATCAGGGAGCATTACACAGGCTCCTGGATTTAATGTCAGAAAATGAAGTATTGCCTGCTGGTGGAAATAACACTGTAACGAATGAGAGCAAAAGCCGTGAAGGAAGCCAAAGTGACACCAATACCTTAAATCCCTTTCCTACAGATCTTGCTCTGGGCAATGTTGAAGAACTGCTGGAGAATCAACAGCTTGAAATTCAGTCCACACTTTCTCATCCAGAAGAGGTGACAGCTCCTGAAAGCCCACTGAACTCTTGCACGGTGGTTGAAGGGCTTCTCTTTCCGGTTGAATACTACGTCAGGACAACTCGACGCATGTCTAATTGCCAGAGGAAAGTGGACCTCGATGCTGTAATTCTCAGCCAGCTGGGCAGAAGCAAGAAAAGTCAGCGAAGCAAGTGCAAGCAGAAAGATGCAAATTCAGATCGGCCCTCCCAAGAGAGAGCTGAAAATGATTTGGAGTCAGGGGGTGTGCCATTCCCTTTTCTTGGTGCAGAAGATGATCCAGCAAATTCAAGTAGTCCCCAGAAATCTCTTCCTGCGTCCAGTGGGAGCAGCACTTCTCTTGGATCGATTTCTCAAAACAGTATCGCTAGCACAAAGCGAGATCGGAGACCATCACAGAGGAAACAAAAAGGAAGAAGAAAGTCTACCTGCAAACCCCCTGTGCATCAGGTGTCCCAGGAACTTATAGAGAGTTTGGATCTCATAACAACGAGGGAAAGCAGCAGTCTGCTGTCAAACGAGTGTCAGAGTGAAAAGGAAAACTGTGAGGCTAACTTTGAAAAATCATCTTTAGTTGAGAGAAGGTTTTCTGCTGCTGCAGCGTGTGGATCTGGAGAGACTGAAGTGACTGGCGCTACACAGCCAGTAAGTGCTGATCCTCCTCCCGGGGGAAGCCAAGTGCTTGGCAAACGCCGTAAGACTCTGTTAGAACAGGTCCAAAATCCACCTCAGAACAGCGATTCTCTGAACCCAGGGAATGAAACTCTTGCCAGCCACTTAGGGGATCTGGAAGCCAGCTTAACTGTGTGTCCGGCTGATAAACATCCCGTGGAGCACGTTAAGAATCAGCGTGTGCAAGGAGCCTGCGGGGCTGAGCAGCTCCTAGCAATTAGCGTCCCTCCGTGCCACTCCCTGCGTTCCTCTGCAAGACAGAGAGCCAGGCAGGTCTCAAGAGGTACTTCATCAAATACGAGCACTCCCAAAAACTATAGCCTGAGAGCAAGGCAGGGAAATGTCCCAGTGAGGGTGTGTACTGCTGTTCATGCCCTGCCATATTGTTTTATTTAGGAAAATCTGATATGGGTTAACTTTTTTTTTTAATTAGAGAGATTTTTTTTAAAAAAATATCATTGTGGTCCCTGTGTTCTTTGAACAATTCCAGAAACTTCTCTTCCACACAGTGACAGGGAGTGAACAGCAGTGCATGGATAAGGAGTGGGGCTGAGAACTTCTTAAGCTGCCTTTGGTGTTGGAGTGAATGTTGTGCGCGCTGGACCTGATTTTCCAGCAAATGCATGCCAGTGTGTTTCTCCAACTGAGTCTGCATATTAATGATTTTTTTTTTTTTTTTTGGTGCTAACAAGTGTGAAACACAAAGAGGAGCATTGCAGTATGAGGGTCTGCGAGTATGGTGACAAGAGAAAGTGTTGGGAGAAAACCAAACGAAACAAACTGACCAAGCTCTCGGTCAGTTCTGGCTGTTTTTGGCAATATTTTAGCCGAAGGCTTGATGCAGAGCAATTGTGGAGTGTAATGCTTTTCCAGAAAAGCGCCGCTTCCGTGTGTTAGGATGGATATGGCTTTTGTTTTTTTGGAAAATAAGACTAGAGTGACACTCTGGATGAGAGATTCTGCAAAGGCTAGTTGCCGATTATTTTATGGTGTGATGCTTTCTCTTGTTTTCTTGTGTTTTTCCTTGTCTAGATGACAGCAAAAGAAGACGTAGCTATCCAGCGGGTTCAGAGGGTCCTGCTTCTCTTGGCCTCCTTGCTATGGACCCTGACGCTTGCGGCTCTCCCTTCTCCTTCCGCAGTCTCCAGTGGCTGGCCCCCAGACTGGGTATCAAAGACTTTCACTTGCCGGATGAGGAATTTGGACTACTAAAACTTGAGAAATTAGAATCTTCCCCTGTGAATGACCTGGAGGTTTTTGTTCCTACTGTGTTCGGAGACGGTGGGGCTTCACAGGACACACGAGATGCACAAATGAATCCGGAAGAAAAAAATCTCAAAAGTAATTTGATTTTGCCTTTCAAAAAGGGGTTGCCCAGGTTACCTCCCTTAGAAAGCTCAGCTTCCAAGAAGGAACTTTCCACCCGTGAATTGCTCCTGACTCCCATGGGGACTGTCTTGGCTGGTGCTCCCACTCAGCCCGAGTCTCAGATTTCCTTATCTGTTTTCCCTCTCGTGGGTGCAACCCCAGCTGCTTTGCCATGGGTAGGCAGTGAGGTTTGCCCCAGTGCACCCTCTGCACCTCCCTCACAAGCGAGCCCGCGATCCTCCCCAGGAGCACCTGCTCAGGCCGTGGATGGTGGGGAATGCAGAGACTCTGCCGTCCCACTGCACTTGGACAGCTGTGGTGCACCATCTGCTAGAAAGGAGGAGGAACAAGGTCCAAGGTTTCCTTTAGAAGCTGAGAGAGGTCCCAGTGATAGCTCTGAGGAGGCTGTGGCCTTGGAGAAGCATCAGCAGTCAGAGAGCAAAGAGCAGAGACCCTACAGAGCTTCTCCTGACCAGGTAACAAGCTGGCCTCTTTGCCACCTGTACTCAGCCAGCAGTTTTGTGGGCAAATCCCCTTTTCCAGTGTCTCACCTGACGTCGGGGGAAATACCTCTCTGCATTCTAGCCCTGCATGCTGTCTTGTAGCTGACTTCATAAATGTTTGGTTTTCATCTGTTGCCTAAGGTAAGCTTTTCAGCTAGGATTTAGTAAAGGAGATGAAATTACTCACATGCAGGGTGAGTACTGAGTGAATGAGTTGTCTCTGAAGGCTGAGAGATGCCAAGTGGTGGTAAAAGACAATTTTCAGGTGAAACCAGGAAATAACCTGTCTGGGATCTCTTGTTTTTCAAAAACATCCAAGTACAAAAAGATGCTCCTGCCAGAGCTCTCCAACAACTGCATGCAGAATGAATTCATGCTTCTGGCTCATTCTAGCAGGTGCTGAATGAAATTTCGAAGTTGAATTATCCTCATTCTTTACTTGTTTGTGCAGAAAAAAGATGGAGCAGAACAGTTGACTCCGGTACTGCTTGATGGCCTGGGAGCAGAGAGCTTGCAGCTTGTGTCAAAGCTAAAGGTGGGATAACATGGGACAGTTGTTTGCTGAGTCAGTAGCAGTTCTTTCGTACCACATTTGACAACTTGTTTTGGACAGGATTCTTCGAGTTCCTGCGCTGTGGATGTGGGCACGGTGTGGTGGGAGGCAGCTGGCTGCAGAGAGCTGTGCGTGGTGACGGCTTGTGAGAGCTCCGTCTCCCTGTGGAAACCTCTGGGGTCCGACCGCTGGGGAAAGGTCTATACTTGGCAGCTCGGAGAGGTATGAGCATAATCCTTCTTTCTAGAATTTAGGGCAACTTTCTTGTTCCAGTGTGTTAGATCCCAAGGAGCTTGCAGTCTCAGGTGCAAGGGAAGTTCTTTAGGTGGCATAAATTGTTCGTGCCATGGGGCAACAGAGGAGAACGATTTGTGCTGCTGATGGGGAAGGCCAGTAGCTTGTACGGTCGCGTGTCACCTGCTGGAATTTGATACTGTGTGTGCTGAATGGTCGCTGCAGCGCTGACTTGTGCTTTTTCCCTTTAGGCTCCCTGGGGACACTTTTTGTCTCTTACATCAGCAGGGATTGTTAATCTAAGTGTGCTTCTTCAGACGGGTCTGAAAATCAGTTCTGCTCCCTAGCTTTTTACTTGAAACACTCTAGAAAATGGCAATAATGTCAAAGGGACATTGTGGGTGACACTGAATTCTTGCTTTCCTGTCCTAGATTCCTGTAATACAGATCGTTCCTCTGCCGGACACCTGTAATCTCGTGTGTATAGCATTGGGAGATTTGGAGATTGGAGAAATAAGGTGGTGTATTTATTTCTTACTAGCACTTTGCAGGCTGAATAGCTGCAGCTTAACTCTCTTCTTGCGTAGCGGTTGAAATTCTCTCTTACTAATGTGTCACTTTCTCATTTGCTTTAACAATTGGAAAATATGGAAGGGATTTCTAAAAATCATCTATAAAGACTTGCTTATTCGCCCCTAGAGGTGGTAGACTGTTTGAACATACGCTTATTTTTCTATGCTGTTTGAGTGCTGCCTCCTTCTGTCATTGTGCATCCTTTTCTCTTAATTTAGGCTCTTGCTTTATTCTTCTGAGAATGACTCATTCAAGCAATCCCTAGTAAAGACTGGAAATATAAAAGCTGTTCTTGGGCTGAAGGGCGGGAGGCTGGTCAGCAGCAGCAGGACCGCGCAAGAGCAGCAAGTGGAAATAGTATTGCTTTCAGAGACAGGAAGGTGAGTCTGCTGGTTTTGGGGGTTCTCAGCGTGGCAGGTGGATGAGGAACACCTCAGATGTAGAAAAGTGTTGAGTTTGTCTCCTTTCTGGAGATGCGCTGAGTACAGAACACACGCTTATTTTGTCTGCCTTTTCTCACCTGCTGATCTGCTGTTCAGGAGCAAGGACCCGCAGACGCTGATGCCCCCTGAAGAAACGGTTTTGGCTTTTGCTGAAGTGGAAGGAATGCGAGACGCCTTGGTTGGCACCACTGCAGTGAACGGCATTGTCGTTTGGTCAGTGTTTCCTCTGCAGTTGAACAACTCAGCTCGCAGGTGTAAGTGGTGGCTGTAACCGCCGTTGTACAGGGGTGTTCATCGCCACCTGATTTGCAAGCGAAATGCTAATTGTCCAAGGGCCTGCAGTCTGGTGCTTGAATTTCTGTGCAGCTGGGCAGCTGTGAGTGAGTTGTGCTGCTAGAATGACACCTGCTCTGGCATTGTGGTCATTGCAGCTCTTCCTGTGGCCTCTTCTCTTCGTTTGGTTCATGTGAAACCACAACTGTGTTGGTCTTGCATAGTGGTGATTAGCTGTGGTTAGAAAATAACAGATAGAGGATGGAACTGCATTCAGAGTTTGTCTTTTCACCACCTGCAGGAATCTGAAAACAGGCCAGCTGCTGAAGAAGATGCACGTTGGTTATTCCTACCCGGCTTCGATCTGCCACCGAGCGTACTCCGACTCTGTACGTACGTGCAGCGTGACGTGGAGTTGCTGCATGGACTGCCCTGACTGACTGGGGGGAGCACTTGGAGGATTAGGGTTCCGAGGGTGGACTGAGATCTCGGCTGTGTTTAGGTTAACCAGGAGAAATAAGCCGCAGCAGCCACCTGGAATCCTGGGCTTTCTGCCGTATGCTAATAAAAGAGTGATGCATCAAAGCATGTTCTAAAGCAGCAGCAGCACCTTGCGTGTGGGAAGCAGAAGCACCGTTGCCCAGTGCCGGTGTGTGGCACGTCTCTCCCGTTTCACAGGCGGGTGGCTGCCAGTGTGGTGGGGGCACGCTGCGGTTACTATTTCCATACAGCCCTGAGGGTATGAGCAAAGTTCCTGCTAATGAGTCTTTCCTGCTTGCTTCTGCCTGTGCTGTGATTCTGGATGGTTTTCTGTAGTTTATCAAGAATTTTTTGTTTTCAATAAGCATTTAACACTATGGGAGAAGAATGTCTTGTCCAGTAGGGGTGGCTTGAGTCAGGCTCTTTGGAGACTTCCTCGGAATCTCTGTCCCAGGCCTGTGGCTGTTCTGAGAGCTGCTGCTTTCAGCTGAGCTGGTTTGCGTGGAATTCTTGTTAAATTTTAAGCTCCTAGGGGTTAAAATGAGGCCCAGAAATTTTACTATCTAAAACTATAGTTTTAACTATCACCTCATCCTACAGCAAGTTTAGCTTTTTCAGGCAGAAAGATAAGCGCATAAATCCATTGGGTCACCGAGCTGTCGTTGTGCTGCATTGCGTCAGCCCTTATCGGTCAGCAGCTGCTTTGGTTTTTATCTAATTTGATAAGGAAAGTAAACCATCTCTATTTTATTCAGTAAAAATAATACATCACTGTCCTTGGGGCTTTGATTATAGAGGGAATGTAGCAATTAATTTTTGGAAAATTCTTTGGGTTCTTTCCCCTCTCGCTGTTGTTTTTAGTGATGGATTTTCCCTCTGTCTATCAGGGCCTTCTGTTTGTTGTTTTAAGTCATCCACACGCCAAAGAGAGCGAGTCCTGTGGAAACCCTGCGTTCCGGGTGGTAGCGTTCAACCCCAAAACAGCCAGGAGCACTGGGGTGATGTTCTCCTCCCTCCCGCCTGGGCACGCTGGCAGGCAAGTACCTTGGGGCTGAGCGCTGGTTCGCGGCTCCTTCGAGGCTGTTTTGGGGGAGGATCACGTAAGGAGCTGAGCAGCGCTGCTGGCAGGGGTCCATTTGCCATCTCGCCGGTGATAAGGAGGCTGCATCTGTCGCTGCCGGGTGTCCTGTGCGTAGGCTGGGACGGGGCGAGGGTGGTGGCTGTTTCCTGCCTGCTTCCTGTGCCAGTCTGTGCGCTAACCTCTGTGCTCCCGGTGCCAGCATGCGGCCAGGGGCTCCGCTTGCCAGAGCCCCACTGACAAACGGTGATTTCTGCATGCTAGACACTTTTGTCTTTCTCCCCCACAAAGTGATTGTGGAAATGCTGTAACGGGGCTCATGGGGCAAACTCCCCGGGCGAAACCCCCTGGGATGAGCCGTCCAGAGCCGTTGCAGAGCCCCTGGCCAGGTTTGTTTACGTGAAGCAGCTGTTTGCAGCCGGGTGACCTTTTCCTTCCGATGCCTTGCGTTTTGAAGACTAAGCTGTTTGAGACTCGGTCTTGAAACGTGCTTACATAGGAAACGTGATGATGGATCTGCACAAATAGTAGTGGAGTGAGATCTTGGCTTGCTGGACACTTTTCAAGCACGTGCCGAGGCTGCGGAAGGATGGTCTTGAGATCCTTTGTTCTCAGTCGCACTGAAGATACAACACAACATACCCTGGCTTCCTGCGCTTGGCTTAAATTTGCTTATTAATTTTCTACTTTAAGAACCAGATAATTTTGAAAAAAATGATGTGATTGTGTTTTCACAAACAAACCGCAGCCTTGTGACCCTCGTGTGTCCGCCCCCAGGTACCTGGAGGGTGACGTGAAGGACGCCTCTGCCGCCGCTGTGCTGACCTCGGGAGCCATCGCCGTGTGGGACCTGCTGCTGGGGCACTGCACGGCCCTCCTGCCCCCGGGGCCGGCC
>NW_010147211.1:0-235 GCF_000699245.1 Pterocles gutturalis | reverse complement strand
CCCGAGGGACGGTGAGGTCTCTCCTTCCTCCCCACCCATGCCAGTGATCAACAACGTCTTCAGCCTGGCGCCTTACCGAGACTACCTGGAGGGGACGGAGGGCTCAGCCCAGGTCCCCTTCTGCAGGGAGCATCTGCGGGGGGACACCCCACCCCAAAACTTGGGGGGCAACCGGGACTCCGTTGCCCTCAGAGACATCTCAGCAATGTCCAGCCTGCCACCCACGGGCACAGCA
>NW_010147210.1:0-2366 GCF_000699245.1 Pterocles gutturalis | reverse complement strand
AAGTCCCTTTTCAGAAAAATAGTATTCTGCAGCCCCTCTGCTTTTCTTTTTATTTTAATTTTTCTTTTTCCTATCCTTTTTCTTTTTCTTTTTTCGCTTTTTTTTTCCTAATTTTAAAATTAGGCACCATCTTTAGAAACTATTTGTGCGAGCGTCTCACAGCATCGCTCCGGGATAACGCTTCGTGCAGCGGGAGTGAAATTCTCGGGGTGGGGGGAAAAAGGCTTCTTTTTTTTCCCCTGTGTTAACCCCCGCTTAAATGGAGGTGAGGGCTCTCCACCGATGGTATCTTTCGGAGGTCGTTTTTTAGGTCTTGCATTTAAAAAAAAAAATGTCACTAGACGAGTTTTCTTTTATTTCGTCCCTTTTCCCCAAATTTTGTCAACCGCACTGCAGGCGAACAGAGAGTCCGAGGCACGAATTGAACATGAAACAATTCTGTTGTGCCTGAATCGAAGACCGAAACGCCGTTTGCTTTTTTCATAACAAATTAAAAATATATAATTTCCAATTAACAAACAAAGGTCCATGTTCTCCGCGTTATTCCCTGCTCCGGCTCCAGCCATTGATCTAAAAACTGACTTATAAATATTTCCTGAGAGCTACTTCACCGGGAAAACCTCCCCAAAATCCTTCATTTGCCTGAAATACGGACAAAGTCCCTGGAAATCCCGCGCTGGAGCCGTGGCAACATTTCCCTGGGAAAGTTTTAACCGAGTTAAAGGCTCCTGTGACCGAGGCAGGTATTTCCTACCCAAACCCACCGCTGAACAATAACCTGGCGAGATCAACCTGTCCTTTACAGTCGGTTTTATTGTTCACGCAGATTTTATTATGAAATCATGTATTTCCAATAGTATTTATCCTTCTTATCGGGTTAAGAGAAGAGAGCGCCTTTCTCCGAAAAAATGACCGCAGACTGAACGATTCATTATTTCCCTCCCGTGATGAGTAGCTCACATAGATGTTGCTTTTAAATAACAAAAGGGGAGGAGAAAACATTCTCTAGTAAAGCCGAATTCCTTCCTTAGACCGCCTCCTAAACGTGCTAATAAAACTAATTCGTTTTATTTGCCCTGAACTTTTATATCTAACCCGGCGTGCTGATTAGCACAGCCCTCTGGAAGGCAGTACGTTCCTATCTTTCCCCGAGATGGGCTCGTTAAGATACCACCGTTCCCACAATGAAACTGGAAAGAAAAGTGTCCCATGCCTTTATCTCGGCGGTGTTTGTTCCACGGGCAGGGGAGACGAGCGGGGGCTGCGACAAAACCGCTCCGGGAGCAGAGCGGTGCTGCGAAATCAGCCTTTTGGGGAGGAAATTAAGAAAAAAAAAATAAAAAGAGAAAAAAAGATTAAAAGATCAAATAAAAAGAGAAAAACGAATAAAAGAAAAAATAAAATAAAATAAAATAATATAGAAAAGAAGAAGCTGAATGCACACGAAGGTTAATTGTTTCTCTGATTTTGCATTTTAAGGCAGGAAATGTGCAGCTCTGCAGAGGTTCGCTGCTGTTCTTGAGAACATAAAAGAGCCCAGCGCGTTATTAGAATATTTCAGCCTTTCAGGAAATGTCCTGTTGAAGGGAAATGTGTTTCCCCCATCCAAATGCTGGAGCAATTAAGAGGTTGCTCTCCCGAAACAAGGTGGGGGAAACCCACATGGAAACATAATATCGGTGGTTCCAAACGCAGCCTCTCTTTTTTTCTGCTGAAGAAGGGTCTGCAGCAAATGCCAACAAGAGTACCCGGGCCTTTGATTATCCTGCTTCACAGGCATCTTTTTTAGTCCACAGAAAATACACATTTCGGGATCTAAAGATGCACAGAGTAACATGAGCAGGCTGCCTAGCAAACTACAGTGCCCCTTCCTCCATCAATTAATAAGAAAAGCATGTTCCCTCTGCTCCGAGAGGGAATTGTGGGACTATATTGTGCTTTTCCCCCCTCTCCTCCCCACCTAAGGAAACAGTCCTCTGTGTTCCTGAGCTGTCCATCCTCCGGTTGTCATTGCAGGACGCTGACACTCTCCTGCTCACGTCAGGTTGCCAACGGAGATAAACCCAAAACACGGCAAAGAGCAAATTAATATTTTCTTAGAGCAAAATTCAGCGCCTGTGGTCTGAAAGATGCGGAGAGGGCTGTGAAGCAACTCTGGGCCAGGGTGGGACTGTGTCGCCAGGCATTTGGGAGAAAAACTTATTCCAGGTCGGCAGTGGATACCCAAGAGATGGTTTTATTTTGGGGGGTGAGGATAAGGGAAGGAGGGCCGAGGGGAACACCCCCTCACACCCCCCATGGTCTGCTTCCAGCTGCAGAAACCCGAATAGGAAAAACCGTTCCTCCAGCCGTCAGTCGCTGCATTT